>NW_026961813.1:0-131334 GCF_963924245.1 Chroicocephalus ridibundus
TAACCGGCACAGCGAAAACAGTACTCAAAGACAGGGAGAGCAAGCTCTCTCTTGGCACTTTGGATGTGGGACATACAGCGAGATGTTTGCTGCTTTTGCGTTTGGCTGTTGGGAGATTTACAGCACAAAGATATCTAGTTGATTTGAAGCAGTTCCGAGAAAGTCTAAACATAATCGCCACTTCTCCCTCCTGGCACTTTCCATGTGGGAGATATAGCAGGATGTATATTGGTTTTGAGGACAACTCAATGGACAGTGTAGGGAGAAAAGTTCCTGGCTCCTTGAATGCCGTTCCTGGAGACACTGCGATCAATGTGGGAGATATGTCAAGATGTGTGTTTGTTTTGAGGACGGCTCTCTGGAGAGTCTTAGCAAAGAGGTCACAGGGATAATCAGAGCAATTCTCAGAGACACTGAGAACAAGATGGACAGTTCCCTCCTGGCACTTTCCCTGTAGGAGATACCGCAAGACGTTTCTGTAGATTGGGCACAGCGCTCTGCAGGGTGTTAGCAGAGACTTTCCCGGGACAGTGAAACCCTATGTCAGAGACACTGAGAAGAAGCCCCAATGTTCCCTCCAGGCACTTTCAGTGTGGGTGCCTTCTCCACGTGGTTCCTGGTTTCCCTGCAGCGCTGAAGAGAATGTTAGCAAAGAGGTAACCGGCACAGCGAAAACAGTACTCAAAGACAGGGAGAGCAAGCTCTCTCTTGGCACTTTGGATGTGGGACATACAGCGAGATGTTTGCTGCTTTTGCGTTTGGCTGTTGGGAGATTTACAGCACAAAGATATCTAGTTGATTTGAAGCAGTTCCGAGAAAGTCTAAACATAATCGCCACTTCTCCCTCCTGGCACTTTCCATGTGGGAGATATAGCAGGATGTATATTGGTTTTGAGGACAACTCAATGGACAGTGTAGGGAGAAAAGTTCCTGGCTCCTTGAATGCCGTTCCTGGAGACACTGCGATCAATGAGGGAGATATGTCAAGATGTGTGTTGGTTTTGAGGACGGCTCTCTGGAGAGTCTTAGCAAAGAGGTCACAGGGATAATCAGAGCAATTCTCAGAGACACTGAGAACAAGATGGACAGTTCCCTCCTGGCACTTTCCCTGTAGGAGATACCGCAAGACGTTTCTGTAGATTGGGCACAGCGCTCTGCAGGGTGTTAGCAGAGACTTTCCCGGGACAGTGAAACCCTATGTCAGAGACACTGAGAAGAAGCCCCAATGTTCCCTCCAGGCACTTTCAGTGTGGGTGCCTTCTCCACGTGGTTCCTGGTTTCCCTGCAGCGCTGAAGAGAATGTTAGCAAAGAGGTAACCGGCACAGCGAAAACAGTACTCAAAGACAGGGAGAGCAAGCTCTCTCTTGGCACTTTGGATGTGGGACATACAGCGAGATGTTTGCTGCTTTTGCGTTTGGCTGTTGGGAGATTTACAGCACAAAGATATCTAGTTGATTTGAAGCAGTTCCGAGAAAGTCTAAACATAATCGCCACTTCTCCCTCCTGGCACTTTCCATGTGGGAGATATAGCAGGATGTATATTGGTTTTGAGGACAACTCAATGGACAGTGTAGGGAGAAAAGTTCCTGGCTCCTTGAATGCCGTTCCTGGAGACACTGCGATCAATGAGGGAGATATGTCAAGATGTGTGTTTGTTTTGAGGACGGCTCTCTGGAGAGTCTTAGCAAAGAGGTCACAGGGATAATCAGAGCAATTCTCAGAGACACTGAGAACAAGATGGACAGTTCCCTCCTGGCACTTTCCCTGTAGGAGATACCGCAAGACGTTTCTGTAGATTGGGCACAGCGCTCTGCAGGGTGTTAGCAGAGACTTTCCCGGGACAGTGAAACCCTATGTCAGAGACACTGAGAAGAAGCCCCAATGTTCCCTCCAGGCACTTTCAGTGTGGGTGCCTTCTCCACGTGGTTCCTGGTTTCCCTGCAGCGCTGAAGAGAATGTTAGCAAAGAGGTAACCGGCACAGCGAAAACAGTACTCAAAGACAGGGAGAGCAAGCTCTCTCTTGGCACTTTGGATGTGGGACATACAGCGAGATGTTTGCTGCTTTTGCGTTTGGCTGTTGGGAGATTTACAGCACAAAGATATCTAGTTGATTTGAAGCAGTTCCGAGAAAGTCTAAACATAATCGCCACTTCTCCCTCCTGGCACTTTCCATGTGGGAGATATAGCAGGATGTATATTGGTTTTGAGGACAACTCAATGGACAGTGTAGGGAGAAAAGTTCCTGGCTCCTTGAATGCCGTTCCTGGAGACACTGCGATCAATGAGGGAGATATGTCAAGATGTGTGTTGGTTTTGAGGACGGCTCTCTGGAGAGTCTTAGCAAAGAGGTCACAGGGATAATCAGAGCAATTCTCAGAGACACTGAGAACAAGATGGACAGTTCCCTCCTGGCACTTTCCCTGTAGGAGATACCGCAAGACGTTTCTGTAGATTGGGCACAGCGCTCTGCAGGGTGTTAGCAGAGACTTTCCCGGGACAGTGAAACCCTATGTCAGAGACACTGAGAAGAAGCCCCAATGTTCCCTCCAGGCACTTTCAGTGTGGGTGCCTTCTCCACGTGGTTCCTGGTTTCCCTGCAGCGCTGAAGAGAATGTTAGCAAAGAGGTAACCGGCACAGCGAAAACAGTACTCAAAGAGAGGGAGAGCAAGCTCTCTCTTGGCACTTTGGATGTGGGACATACAGCGAGATGTTTGCTGCTTTTGCGTTTGGCTGTTGGGAGATTTACAGCACAAAGATATCTAGTTGATTTGAAGCAGTTCCGAGAAAGTCTAAACATAATCGCCACTTCTCCCTCCTGGCACTTTCCATGTGGGAGATATAGCAGGATGTATATTGGTTTTGAGGACAACTCAATGGACAGTGTAGGGAGAAAAGTTCCTGGCTCCTTGAATGCCGTTCCTGGAGACACTGCGATCAATGAGGGAGATATGTCAAGATGTGTGTTGGTTTTGAGGACGGCTCTCTGGAGAGTCTTAGCAAAGAGGTCACAGGGATAATCAGAGCAATTCTCAGAGACACTGAGAACAAGATGGACAGTTCCCTCCTGGCACTTTCCCTGTAGGAGATACCGCAAGACGTTTCTGTAGATTGGGCACAGCGCTCTGCAGGGTGTTAGCAGAGACTTTCCCGGGACAGTGAAACCCTATGTCAGAGACACTGAGAAGAAGCCCCAATGTTCCCTCCAGGCACTTTCAGTGTGGGTGCCTTCTCCACGTGGTTCCTGGTTTCCCTGCAGCGCTGAAGAGAATGTTAGCAAAGAGGTAACCGGCACAGCGAAAACAGTACTCAAAGACAGGGAGAGCAAGCTCTCTCTTGGCACTTTGGATGTGGGACATACAGCGAGATGTTTGCTGCTTTTGCGTTTGGCTGTTGGGAGATTTACAGCACAAAGATATCTAGTTGATTTGAAGCAGTTCCGAGAAAGTCTAAACATAATCGCCACTTCTCCCTCCTGGCACTTTCCATGTGGGAGATATAGCAGGATGTATATTGGTTTTGAGGACAACTCAATGGACAGTGTAGGGAGAAAAGTTCCTGGCTCCTTGAATGCCGTTCCTGGAGACACTGCGATCAATGTGGGAGATATGTCAAGATGTGTGTTTGTTTTGAGGACGGCTCTCTGGAGAGTCTTAGCAAAGAGGTCACAGGGATAATCAGAGCAATTCTCAGAGACACTGAGAACAAGATGGACAGTTCCCTCCTGGCACTTTCCCTGTAGGAGATACCGCAAGACGTTTCTGTAGATTGGGCACAGCGCTCTGCAGGGTGTTAGCAGAGACTTTCCCGGGACAGTGAAACCCTATGTCAGAGACACTGAGAAGAAGCCCCAATGTTCCCTCCAGGCACTTTCAGTGTGGGTGCCTTCTCCACGTGGTTCCTGGTTTCCCTGCAGCGCTGAAGAGAATGTTAGCAAAGAGGTAACCGGCACAGCGAAAACAGTACTCAAAGACAGGGAGAGCAAGCTCTCTCTTGGCACTTTGGATGTGGGACATACAGCGAGATGTTTGCTGCTTTTGCGTTTGGCTGTTGGGAGATTTACAGCACAAAGATATCTAGTTGATTTGAAGCAGTTCCGAGAAAGTCTAAACATAATCGCCACTTCTCCCTCCTGGCACTTTCCATGTGGGAGATATAGCAGGATGTATATTGGTTTTGAGGACAACTCAATGGACAGTGTAGGGAGAAAAGTTCCTGGCTCCTTGAATGCCGTTCCTGGAGACACTGCGATCAATGTGGGAGATATGTCAAGATGTGTGTTGGTTTTGAGGACGGCTCTCTGGAGAGTCTTAGCAAAGAGGTCACAGGGATAATCAGAGCAATTCTCAGAGACACTGAGAACAAGATGGACAGTTCCCTCCTGGCACTTTCCCTGTAGGAGATACCGCAAGACGTTTCTGTAGATTGGGCACAGCGCTCTGCAGGGTGTTAGCAGAGACTTTCCCGGGACAGTGAAACCCTATGTCAGAGACACTGAGAAGAAGCCCCAATGTTCCCTCCAGGCACTTTCAGTGTGGGTGCCTTCTCCACGTGGTTCCTGGTTTCCCTGCAGCGCTGAAGAGAATGTTAGCAAAGAGGTAACCGGCACAGCGAAAACAGTACTCAAAGAGAGGGAGAGCAAGCTCTCTCTTGGCACTTTGGATGTGGGACATACAGCGAGATGTTTGCTGCTTTTGCGTTTGGCTGTTGGGAGATTTACAGCACAAAGATATCTAGTTGATTTGAAGCAGTTCCGAGAAAGTCTAAACATAATCGCCACTTCTCCCTCCTGGCACTTTCCATGTGGGAGATATAGCAGGATGTATATTGGTTTTGAGGACAACTCAATGGACAGTGTAGGGAGAAAAGTTCCTGGCTCCTTGAATGCCGTTCCTGGAGACACTGCGATCAATGAGGGAGATATGTCAAGATGTGTGTTGGTTTTGAGGACGGCTCTCTGGAGAGTCTTAGCAAAGAGGTCACAGGGATAATCAGAGCAATTCTCAGAGACACTGAGAACAAGATGGACAGTTCCCTCCTGGCACTTTCCCTGTAGGAGATACCGCAAGACGTTTCTGTAGATTGGGCACAGCGCTCTGCAGGGTGTTAGCAGAGACTTTCCCGGGACAGTGAAACCCTATGTCAGAGACACTGAGAAGAAGCCCCAATGTTCCCTCCAGGCACTTTCAGTGTGGGTGCCTTCTCCACGTGGTTCCTGGTTTCCCTGCAGCGCTGAAGAGAATGTTAGCAAAGAGGTAACCGGCACAGCGAAAACAGTACTCAAAGACAGGGAGAGCAAGCTCTCTCTTGGCACTTTGGATGTGGGACATACAGCGAGATGTTTGCTGCTTTTGCGTTTGGCTGTTGGGAGATTTACAGCACAAAGATATCTAGTTGATTTGAAGCAGTTCCGAGAAAGTCTAAACATAATCGCCACTTCTCCCTCCTGGCACTTTCCATGTGGGAGATATAGCAGGATGTATATTGGTTTTGAGGACAACTCAATGGACAGTGTAGGGAGAAAAGTTCCTGGCTCCTTGAATGCCGTTCCTGGAGACACTGCGATCAATGAGGGAGATATGTCAAGATGTGTGTTGGTTTTGAGGACGGCTCTCTGGAGAGTCTTAGCAAAGAGGTCACAGGGATAATCAGAGCAATTCTCAGAGACACTGAGAACAAGATGGACAGTTCCCTCCTGGCACTTTCCCTGTAGGAGATACCGCAAGACGTTTCTGTAGATTGGGCACAGCGCTCTGCAGGGTGTTAGCAGAGACTTTCCCGGGACAGTGAAACCCTATGTCAGAGACACTGAGAAGAAGCCCCAATGTTCCCTCCAGGCACTTTCAGTGTGGGTGCCTTCTCCACGTGGTTCCTGGTTTCCCTGCAGCGCTGAAGAGAATGTTAGCAAAGAGGTAACCGGCACAGCGAAAACAGTACTCAAAGACAGGGAGAGCAAGCTCTCTCTTGGCACTTTGGATGTGGGACATACAGCGAGATGTTTGCTGCTTTTGCGTTTGGCTGTTGGGAGATTTACAGCACAAAGATATCTAGTTGATTTGAAGCAGTTCCGAGAAAGTCTAAACATAATCGCCACTTCTCCCTCCTGGCACTTTCCATGTGGGAGATATAGCAGGATGTATATTGGTTTTGAGGACAACTCAATGGACAGTGTAGGGAGAAAAGTTCCTGGCTCCTTGAATGCCGTTCCTGGAGACACTGCGATCAATGTGGGAGATATGTCAAGATGTGTGTTTGTTTTGAGGACGGCTCTCTGGAGAGTCTTAGCAAAGAGGTCACAGGGATAATCAGAGCAATTCTCAGAGACACTGAGAACAAGATGGACAGTTCCCTCCTGGCACTTTCCCTGTAGGAGATACCGCAAGACGTTTCTGTAGATTGGGCACAGCGCTCTGCAGGGTGTTAGCAGAGACTTTCCCGGGACAGTGAAACCCTATGTCAGAGACACTGAGAAGAAGCCCCAATGTTCCCTCCAGGCACTTTCAGTGTGGGTGCCTTCTCCACGTGGTTCCTGGTTTCCCTGCAGCGCTGAAGAGAATGTTAGCAAAGAGGTAACCGGCACAGCGAAAACAGTACTCAAAGACAGGGAGAGCAAGCTCTCTCTTGGCACTTTGGATGTGGGACATACAGCGAGATGTTTGCTGCTTTTGCGTTTGGCTGTTGGGAGATTTACAGCACAAAGATATCTAGTTGATTTGAAGCAGTTCCGAGAAAGTCTAAACATAATCGCCACTTCTCCCTCCTGGCACTTTCCATGTGGGAGATATAGCAGGATGTATATTGGTTTTGAGGACAACTCAATGGACAGTGTAGGGAGAAAAGTTCCTGGCTCCTTGAATGCCGTTCCTGGAGACACTGCGATCAATGTGGGAGATATGTCAAGATGTGTGTTGGTTTTGAGGACGGCTCTCTGGAGAGTCTTAGCAAAGAGGTCACAGGGATAATCAGAGCAATTCTCAGAGACACTGAGAACAAGATGGACAGTTCCCTCCTGGCACTTTCCCTGTAGGAGATACCGCAAGACGTTTCTGTAGATTGGGCACAGCGCTCTGCAGGGTGTTAGCAGAGACTTTCCCGGGACAGTGAAACCCTATGTCAGAGACACTGAGAAGAAGCCCCAATGTTCCCTCCAGGCACTTTCAGTGTGGGTGCCTTCTCCACGTGGTTCCTGGTTTCCCTGCAGCGCTGAAGAGAATGTTAGCAAAGAGGTAACCGGCACAGCGAAAACAGTACTCAAAGACAGGGAGAGCAAGCTCTCTCTTGGCACTTTGGATGTGGGACATACAGCGAGATGTTTGCTGCTTTTGCGTTTGGCTGTTGGGAGATTTACAGCACAAAGATATCTAGTTGATTTGAAGCAGTTCCGAGAAAGTCTAAACATAATCGCCACTTCTCCCTCCTGGCACTTTCCATGTGGGAGATATAGCAGGATGTATATTGGTTTTGAGGACAACTCAATGGACAGTGTAGGGAGAAAAGTTCCTGGCTCCTTGAATGCCGTTCCTGGAGACACTGCGATCAATGAGGGAGATATGTCAAGATGTGTGTTGGTTTTGAGGACGGCTCTCTGGAGAGTCTTAGCAAAGAGGTCACAGGGATAATCAGAGCAATTCTCAGAGACACTGAGAACAAGATGGACAGTTCCCTCCTGGCACTTTCCCTGTAGGAGATACCGCAAGACGTTTCTGTAGATTGGGCACAGCGCTCTGCAGGGTGTTAGCAGAGACTTTCCCGGGACAGTGAAACCCTATGTCAGAGACACTGAGAAGAAGCCCCAATGTTCCCTCCAGGCACTTTCAGTGTGGGTGCCTTCTCCACGTGGTTCCTGGTTTCCCTGCAGCGCTGAAGAGAATGTTAGCAAAGAGGTAACCGGCACAGCGAAAACAGTACTCAAAGACAGGGAGAGCAAGCTCTCTCTTGGCACTTTGGATGTGGGACATACAGCGAGATGTTTGCTGCTTTTGCGTTTGGCTGTTGGGAGATTTACAGCACAAAGATATCTAGTTGATTTGAAGCAGTTCCGAGAAAGTCTAAACATAATCGCCACTTCTCCCTCCTGGCACTTTCCATGTGGGAGATATAGCAGGATGTATATTGGTTTTGAGGACAACTCAATGGACAGTGTAGGGAGAAAAGTTCCTGGCTCCTTGAATGCCGTTCCTGGAGACACTGCGATCAATGAGGGAGATATGTCAAGATGTGTGTTGGTTTTGAGGACGGCTCTCTGGAGAGTCTTAGCAAAGAGGTCACAGGGATAATCAGAGCAATTCTCAGAGACACTGAGAACAAGATGGACAGTTCCCTCCTGGCACTTTCCCTGTAGGAGACACCGCAAGACGTTTCTGTAGATTGGGCACAGCGCTCTGCAGGGTGTTAGCAGAGACTTTCCCGGGACAGTGAAACCCTATGTCAGAGACACTGAGAAGAAGCCCCAATGTTCCCTCCAGGCACTTTCAGTGTGGGTGCCTTCTCCACGTGGTTCCTGGTTTCCCTGCAGCGCTGAAGAGAATGTTAGCAAAGAGGTAACCGGCACAGCGAAAACAGTACTCAAAGAGAGGGAGAGCAAGCTCTCTCTTGGCACTTTGGATGTGGGACATACAGCGAGATGTTTGCTGCTTTTGCGTTTGGCTGTTGGGAGATTTACAGCACAAAGATATCTAGTTGATTTGAAGCAGTTCCGAGAAAGTCTAAACATAATCGCCACTTCTCCCTCCTGGCACTTTCCATGTGGGAGATATAGCAGGATGTATATTGGTTTTGAGGACAACTCAATGGACAGTGTAGGGAGAAAAGTTCCTGGCTCCTTGAATGCCGTTCCTGGAGACACTGCGATCAATGAGGGAGATATGTCAAGATGTGTGTTGGTTTTGAGGACGGCTCTCTGGAGAGTCTTAGCAAAGAGGTCACAGGGATAATCAGAGCAATTCTCAGAGACACTGAGAACAAGATGGACAGTTCCCTCCTGGCACTTTCCCTGTAGGAGATACCGCAAGACGTTTCTGTAGATTGGGCACAGCGCTCTGCAGGGTGTTAGCAGAGACTTTCCCGGGACAGTGAAACCCTATGTCAGAGACACTGAGAAGAAGCCCCAATGTTCCCTCCAGGCACTTTCAGTGTGGGTGCCTTCTCCACGTGGTTCCTGGTTTCCCTGCAGCGCTGAAGAGAATGTTAGCAAAGAGGTAACCGGCACAGCGAAAACAGTACTCAAAGACAGGGAGAGCAAGCTCTCTCTTGGCACTTTGGATGTGGGACATACAGCGAGATGTTTGCTGCTTTTGCGTTTGGCTGTTGGGAGATTTACAGCACAAAGATATCTAGTTGATTTGAAGCAGTTCCGAGAAAGTCTAAACATAATCGCCACTTCTCCCTCCTGGCACTTTCCATGTGGGAGATATAGCAGGATGTATATTGGTTTTGAGGACAACTCAATGGACAGTGTAGGGAGAAAAGTTCCTGGCTCCTTGAATGCCGTTCCTGGAGACACTGCGATCAATGTGGGAGATATGTCAAGATGTGTGTTTGTTTTGAGGACGGCTCTCTGGAGAGTCTTAGCAAAGAGGTCACAGGGATAATCAGAGCAATTCTCAGAGACACTGAGAACAAGATGGACAGTTCCCTCCTGGCACTTTCCCTGTAGGAGATACCGCAAGACGTTTCTGTAGATTGGGCACAGCGCTCTGCAGGGTGTTAGCAGAGACTTTCCCGGGACAGTGAAACCCTATGTCAGAGACACTGAGAAGAAGCCCCAATGTTCCCTCCAGGCACTTTCAGTGTGGGTGCCTTCTCCACGTGGTTCCTGGTTTCCCTGCAGCGCTGAAGAGAATGTTAGCAAAGAGGTAACCGGCACAGCGAAAACAGTACTCAAAGACAGGGAGAGCAAGCTCTCTCTTGGCACTTTGGATGTGGGACATACAGCGAGATGTTTGCTGCTTTTGCGTTTGGCTGTTGGGAGATTTACAGCACAAAGATATCTAGTTGATTTGAAGCAGTTCCGAGAAAGTCTAAACATAATCGCCACTTCTCCCTCCTGGCACTTTCCATGTGGGAGATATAGCAGGATGTATATTGGTTTTGAGGACAACTCAATGGACAGTGTAGGGAGAAAAGTTCCTGGCTCCTTGAATGCCGTTCCTGGAGACACTGCGATCAATGAGGGAGATATGTCAAGATGTGTGTTGGTTTTGAGGACGGCTCTCTGGAGAGTCTTAGCAAAGAGGTCACAGGGATAATCAGAGCAATTCTCAGAGACACTGAGAACAAGATGGACAGTTCCCTCCTGGCACTTTCCCTGTAGGAGATACCGCAAGACGTTTCTGTAGATTGGGCACAGCGCTCTGCAGGGTGTTAGCAGAGACTTTCCCGGGACAGTGAAACCCTATGTCAGAGACACTGAGAAGAAGCCCCAATGTTCCCTCCAGGCACTTTCAGTGTGGGTGCCTTCTCCACGTGGTTCCTGGTTTCCCTGCAGCGCTGAAGAGAATGTTAGCAAAGAGGTAACCGGCACAGCGAAAACAGTACTCAAAGACAGGGAGAGCAAGCTCTCTCTTGGCACTTTGGATGTGGGACATACAGCGAGATGTTTGCTGCTTTTGCGTTTGGCTGTTGGGAGATTTACAGCACAAAGATATCTAGTTGATTTGAAGCAGTTCCGAGAAAGTCTAAACATAATCGCCACTTCTCCCTCCTGGCACTTTCCATGTGGGAGATATAGCAGGATGTATATTGGTTTTGAGGACAACTCAATGGACAGTGTAGGGAGAAAAGTTCCTGGCTCCTTGAATGCCGTTCCTGGAGACACTGCGATCAATGTGGGAGATATGTCAAGATGTGTGTTGGTTTTGAGGACGGCTCTCTGGAGAGTCTTAGCAAAGAGGTCACAGGGATAATCAGAGCAATTCTCAGAGACACTGAGAACAAGATGGACAGTTCCCTCCTGGCACTTTCCCTGTAGGAGATACCGCAAGACGTTTCTGTAGATTGGGCACAGCGCTCTGCAGGGTGTTAGCAGAGACTTTCCCGGGACAGTGAAACCCTATGTCAGAGACACTGAGAAGAAGCCCCAATGTTCCCTCCAGGCACTTTCAGTGTGGGTGCCTTCTCCACGTGGTTCCTGGTTTCCCTGCAGCGCTGAAGAGAATGTTAGCAAAGAGGTAACCGGCACAGCGAAAACAGTACTCAAAGACAGGGAGAGCAAGCTCTCTCTTGGCACTTTGGATGTGGGACATACAGCGAGATGTTTGCTGCTTTTGCGTTTGGCTGTTGGGAGATTTACAGCACAAAGATATCTAGTTGATTTGAAGCAGTTCCGAGAAAGTCTAAACATAATCGCCACTTCTCCCTCCTGGCACTTTCCATGTGGGAGATATAGCAGGATGTATATTGGTTTTGAGGACAACTCAATGGACAGTGTAGGGAGAAAAGTTCCTGGCTCCTTGAATGCCGTTCCTGGAGACACTGCGATCAATGTGGGAGATATGTCAAGATGTGTGTTTGTTTTGAGGACGGCTCTCTGGAGAGTCTTAGCAAAGAGGTCACAGGGATAATCAGAGCAATTCTCAGAGACACTGAGAACAAGATGGACAGTTCCCTCCTGGCACTTTCCCTGTAGGAGATACCGCAAGACGTTTCTGTAGATTGGGCACAGCGCTCTGCAGGGTGTTAGCAGAGACTTTCCCGGGACAGTGAAACCCTATGTCAGAGACACTGAGAAGAAGCCCCAATGTTCCCTCCAGGCACTTTCAGTGTGGGTGCCTTCTCCACGTGGTTCCTGGTTTCCCTGCAGCGCTGAAGAGAATGTTAGCAAAGAGGTAACCGGCACAGCGAAAACAGTACTCAAAGACAGGGAGAGCAAGCTCTCTCTTGGCACTTTGGATGTGGGACATACAGCGAGATGTTTGCTGCTTTTGCGTTTGGCTGTTGGGAGATTTACAGCACAAAGATATCTAGTTGATTTGAAGCAGTTCCGAGAAAGTCTAAACATAATCGCCACTTCTCCCTCCTGGCACTTTCCATGTGGGAGATATAGCAGGATGTATATTGGTTTTGAGGACAACTCAATGGACAGTGTAGGGAGAAAAGTTCCTGGCTCCTTGAATGCCGTTCCTGGAGACACTGCGATCAATGTGGGAGATATGTCAAGATGTGTGTTTGTTTTGAGGACGGCTCTCTGGAGAGTCTTAGCAAAGAGGTCACAGGGATAATCAGAGCAATTCTCAGAGACACTGAGAACAAGATGGACAGTTCCCTCCTGGCACTTTCCCTGTAGGAGATACCGCAAGACGTTTCTGTAGATTGGGCACAGCGCTCTGCAGGGTGTTAGCAGAGACTTTCCCGGGACAGTGAAACCCTATGTCAGAGACACTGAGAAGAAGCCCCAATGTTCCCTCCAGGCACTTTCAGTGTGGGTGCCTTCTCCACGTGGTTCCTGGTTTCCCTGCAGCGCTGAAGAGAATGTTAGCAAAGAGGTAACCGGCACAGCGAAAACAGTACTCAAAGACAGGGAGAGCAAGCTCTCTCTTGGCACTTTGGATGTGGGACATACAGCGAGATGTTTGCTGCTTTTGCGTTTGGCTGTTGGGAGATTTACAGCACAAAGATATCTAGTTGATTTGAAGCAGTTCCGAGAAAGTCTAAACATAATCGCCACTTCTCCCTCCTGGCACTTTCCATGTGGGAGATATAGCAGGATGTATATTGGTTTTGAGGACAACTCAATGGACAGTGTAGGGAGAAAAGTTCCTGGCTCCTTGAATGCCGTTCCTGGAGACACTGCGATCAATGTGGGAGATATGTCAAGATGTGTGTTGGTTTTGAGGACGGCTCTCTGGAGAGTCTTAGCAAAGAGGTCACAGGGATAATCAGAGCAATTCTCAGAGACACTGAGAACAAGATGGACAGTTCCCTCCTGGCACTTTCCCTGTAGGAGATACCGCAAGACGTTTCTGTAGATTGGGCACAGCGCTCTGCAGGGTGTTAGCAGAGACTTTCCCGGGACAGTGAAACCCTATGTCAGAGACACTGAGAAGAAGCCCCAATGTTCCCTCCAGGCACTTTCAGTGTGGGTGCCTTCTCCACGTGGTTCCTGGTTTCCCTGCAGCGCTGAAGAGAATGTTAGCAAAGAGGTAACCGGCACAGCGAAAACAGTACTCAAAGACAGGGAGAGCAAGCTCTCTCTTGGCACTTTGGATGTGGGACATACAGCGAGATGTTTGCTGCTTTTGCGTTTGGCTGTTGGGAGATTTACAGCACAAAGATATCTAGTTGATTTGAAGCAGTTCCGAGAAAGTCTAAACATAATCGCCACTTCTCCCTCCTGGCACTTTCCATGTGGGAGATATAGCAGGATGTATATTGGTTTTGAGGACAACTCAATGGACAGTGTAGGGAGAAAAGTTCCTGGCTCCTTGAATGCCGTTCCTGGAGACACTGCGATCAATGTGGGAGATATGTCAAGATGTGTGTTTGTTTTGAGGACGGCTCTCTGGAGAGTCTTAGCAAAGAGGTCACAGGGATAATCAGAGCAATTCTCAGAGACACTGAGAACAAGATGGACAGTTCCCTCCTGGCACTTTCCCTGTAGGAGATACCGCAAGACGTTTCTGTAGATTGGGCACAGCGCTCTGCAGGGTGTTAGCAGAGACTTTCCCGGGACAGTGAAACCCTATGTCAGAGACACTGAGAAGAAGCCCCAATGTTCCCTCCAGGCACTTTCAGTGTGGGTGCCTTCTCCACGTGGTTCCTGGTTTCCCTGCAGCGCTGAAGAGAATGTTAGCAAAGAGGTAACCGGCACAGCGAAAACAGTACTCAAAGACAGGGAGAGCAAGCTCTCTCTTGGCACTTTGGATGTGGGACATACAGCGAGATGTTTGCTGCTTTTGCGTTTGGCTGTTGGGAGATTTACAGCACAAAGATATCTAGTTGATTTGAAGCAGTTCCGAGAAAGTCTAAACATAATCGCCACTTCTCCCTCCTGGCACTTTCCATGTGGGAGATATAGCAGGATGTATATTGGTTTTGAGGACAACTCAATGGACAGTGTAGGGAGAAAAGTTCCTGGCTCCTTGAATGCCGTTCCTGGAGACACTGCGATCAATGAGGGAGATATGTCAAGATGTGTGTTGGTTTTGAGGACGGCTCTCTGGAGAGTCTTAGCAAAGAGGTCACAGGGATAATCAGAGCAATTCTCAGAGACACTGAGAACAAGATGGACAGTTCCCTCCTGGCACTTTCCCTGTAGGAGATACCGCAAGACGTTTCTGTAGATTGGGCACAGCGCTCTGCAGGGTGTTAGCAGAGACTTTCCCGGGACAGTGAAACCCTATGTCAGAGACACTGAGAAGAAGCCCCAATGTTCCCTCCAGGCACTTTCAGTGTGGGTGCCTTCTCCACGTGGTTCCTGGTTTCCCTGCAGCGCTGAAGAGAATGTTAGCAAAGAGGTAACCGGCACAGCGAAAACAGTACTCAAAGACAGGGAGAGCAAGCTCTCTCTTGGCACTTTGGATGTGGGACATACAGCGAGATGTTTGCTGCTTTTGCGTTTGGCTGTTGGGAGATTTACAGCACAAAGATATCTAGTTGATTTGAAGCAGTTCCGAGAAAGTCTAAACATAATCGCCACTTCTCCCTCCTGGCACTTTCCATGTGGGAGATATAGCAGGATGTATATTGGTTTTGAGGACAACTCAATGGACAGTGTAGGGAGAAAAGTTCCTGGCTCCTTGAATGCCGTTCCTGGAGACACTGCGATCAATGAGGGAGATATGTCAAGATGTGTGTTTGTTTTGAGGACGGCTCTCTGGAGAGTCTTAGCAAAGAGGTCACAGGGATAATCAGAGCAATTCTCAGAGACACTGAGAACAAGATGGACAGTTCCCTCCTGGCACTTTCCCTGTAGGAGATACCGCAAGACGTTTCTGTAGATTGGGCACAGCGCTCTGCAGGGTGTTAGCAGAGACTTTCCCGGGACAGTGAAACCCTATGTCAGAGACACTGAGAAGAAGCCCCAATGTTCCCTCCAGGCACTTTCAGTGTGGGTGCCTTCTCCACGTGGTTCCTGGTTTCCCTGCAGCGCTGAAGAGAATGTTAGCAAAGAGGTAACCGGCACAGCGAAAACAGTACTCAAAGACAGGGAGAGCAAGCTCTCTCTTGGCACTTTGGATGTGGGACATACAGCGAGATGTTTGCTGCTTTTGCGTTTGGCTGTTGGGAGATTTACAGCACAAAGATATCTAGTTGATTTGAAGCAGTTCCGAGAAAGTCTAAACATAATCGCCACTTCTCCCTCCTGGCACTTTCCATGTGGGAGATATAGCAGGATGTATATTGGTTTTGAGGACAACTCAATGGACAGTGTAGGGAGAAAAGTTCCTGGCTCCTTGAATGCCGTTCCTGGAGACACTGCGATCAATGTGGGAGATATGTCAAGATGTGTGTTGGTTTTGAGGACGGCTCTCTGGAGAGTCTTAGCAAAGAGGTCACAGGGATAATCAGAGCAATTCTCAGAGACACTGAGAACAAGATGGACAGTTCCCTCCTGGCACTTTCCCTGTAGGAGATACCGCAAGACGTTTTTGTAGATTGGGCACAGCGCTCTGCAGGGTGTTAGCAGAGACTTTCCCGGGACAGTGAAATCCTATGTCAGAGACACTGAGAAAAAGCCCCAATGTTCCCTCCAGGCACTTTCAGTGTGGGTGCCTTCTCCACGTGGTTCCTGGTTTCCCTGCAGCGCTGAAGAGAATGTTAGCAAAGAGGTAACCGGGACAGTGAAAACAGTACTCAAAGAGAGGGAGAGCAAGCTCTCTCTTGGCACTTTGGATGTGGGACATACAGCGAGATGTTTGCTGCTTTTGCGTTTGGCTGTTGGGAGATTTACAGCACAAAGATATCTAGTTGATTTGAAGCAGTTCCGAGAAAGTCTAAACATAATCGCCACTTCTCCCTCCTGGCACTTTCCATGTGGGAGATATAGCAGGATGTATATTGGTTTTGAGGACAACTCAATGGACAGTGTAGGGAGAAAAGTTCCTGGCTCCTTGAATGCCGTTCCTGGAGACACTGCGATCAATGAGGGAGATATGTCAAGATGTGTGTTGGTTTTGAGGACGGCTCTCTGGAGAGTCTTAGCAAAGAGGTCACAGGGATAATCAGAGCAATTCTCAGAGACACTGAGAACAAGATGGACAGTTCCCTCCTGGCACTTTCCCTGTAGGAGATACCGCAAGACGTTTCTGTAGATTGGGCACAGCGCTCTGCAGGGTGTTAGCAGAGACTTTCCCGGGACAGTGAAACCCTATGTCAGAGACACTGAGAAGAAGCCCCAATGTTCCCTCCAGGCACTTTCAGTGTGGGTGCCTTCTCCACGTGGTTCCTGGTTTCCCTGCAGCGCTGAAGAGAATGTTAGCAAAGAGGTAACCGGCACAGCGAAAACAGTACTCAAAGACAGGGAGAGCAAGCTCTCTCTTGGCACTTTGGATGTGGGACATACAGCGAGATGTTTGCTGCTTTTGCGTTTGGCTGTTGGGAGATTTACAGCACAAAGATATCTAGTTGATTTGAAGCAGTTCCGAGAAAGTCTAAACATAATCGCCACTTCTCCCTCCTGGCACTTTCCATGTGGGAGATATAGCAGGATGTATATTGGTTTTGAGGACAACTCAATGGACAGTGTAGGGAGAAAAGTTCCTGGCTCCTTGAATGCCGTTCCTGGAGACACTGCGATCAATGTGGGAGATATGTCAAGATGTGTGTTGGTTTTGAGGACGGCTCTCTGGAGAGTCTTAGCAAAGAGGTCACAGGGATAATCAGAGCAATTCTCAGAGACACTGAGAACAAGATGGACAGTTCCCTCCTGGCACTTTCCCTGTAGGAGATACCGCAAGACGTTTCTGTAGATTGGGCACAGCGCTCTGCAGGGTGTTAGCAGAGACTTTCCCGGGACAGTGAAACCCTATGTCAGAGACACTGAGAAGAAGCCCCAATGTTCCCTCCAGGCACTTTCAGTGTGGGTGCCTTCTCCACGTGGTTCCTGGTTTCCCTGCAGCGCTGAAGAGAATGTTAGCAAAGAGGTAACCGGCACAGCGAAAACAGTACTCAAAGACAGGGAGAGCAAGCTCTCTCTTGGCACTTTGGATGTGGGACATACAGCGAGATGTTTGCTGCTTTTGCGTTTGGCTGTTGGGAGATTTACAGCACAAAGATATCTAGTTGATTTGAAGCAGTTCCGAGAAAGTCTAAACATAATCGCCACTTCTCCCTCCTGGCACTTTCCATGTGGGAGATATAGCAGGATGTATATTGGTTTTGAGGACAACTCAATGGACAGTGTAGGGAGAAAAGTTCCTGGCTCCTTGAATGCCGTTCCTGGAGACACTGCGATCAATGAGGGAGATATGTCAAGATGTGTGTTGGTTTTGAGGACGGCTCTCTGGAGAGTCTTAGCAAAGAGGTCACAGGGATAATCAGAGCAATTCTCAGAGACACTGAGAACAAGATGGACAGTTCCCTCCTGGCACTTTCCCTGTAGGAGATACCGCAAGACGTTTCTGTAGATTGGGCACAGCGCTCTGCAGGGTGTTAGCAGAGACTTTCCCGGGACAGTGAAACCCTATGTCAGAGACACTGAGAAAAAGCCCCAATGTTCCCTCCAGGCACTTTCAGTGTGGGTGCCTTCTCCACGTGGTTCCTGGTTTCCCTGCAGCGCTGAAGAGAATGTTAGCAAAGAGGTAACCGGCACAGCGAAAACAGTACTCAAAGACAGGGAGAGCAAGCTCTCTCTTGGCACTTTGGATGTGGGACATACAGCGAGATGTTTGCTGCTTTTGCGTTTGGCTGTTGGGAGATTTACAGCACAAAGATATCTAGTTGATTTGAAGCAGTTCCGAGAAAGTCTAAACATAATCGCCACTTCTCCCTCCTGGCACTTTCCATGTGGGAGATATAGCAGGATGTATATTGGTTTTGAGGACAACTCAATGGACAGTGTAGGGAGAAAAGTTCCTGGCTCCTTGAATGCCGTTCCTGGAGACACTGCGATCAATGAGGGAGATATGTCAAGATGTGTGTTGGTTTTGAGGACGGCTCTCTGGAGAGTCTTAGCAAAGAGGTCACAGGGATAATCAGAGCAATTCTCAGAGACACTGAGAACAAGATGGACAGTTCCCTCCTGGCACTTTCCCTGTAGGAGATACCGCAAGACGTTTCTGTAGATTGGGCACAGCGCTCTGCAGGGTGTTAGCAGAGACTTTCCCGGGACAGTGAAACCCTATGTCAGAGACACTGAGAAGAAGCCCCAATGTTCCCTCCAGGCACTTTCAGTGTGGGTGCCTTCTCCACGTGGTTCCTGGTTTCCCTGCAGCGCTGAAGAGAATGTTAGCAAAGAGGTAACCGGCACAGCGAAAACAGTACTCAAAGACAGGGAGAGCAAGCTCTCTCTTGGCACTTTGGATGTGGGACATACAGCGAGATGTTTGCTGCTTTTGCGTTTGGCTGTTGGGAGATTTACAGCACAAAGATATCTAGTTGATTTGAAGCAGTTCCGAGAAAGTCTAAACATAATCGCCACTTCTCCCTCCTGGCACTTTCCATGTGGGAGATATAGCAGGATGTATATTGGTTTTGAGGACAACTCAATGGACAGTGTAGGGAGAAAAGTTCCTGGCTCCTTGAATGCCGTTCCTGGAGACACTGCGATCAATGTGGGAGATATGTCAAGATGTGTGTTGGTTTTGAGGACGGCTCTCTGGAGAGTCTTAGCAAAGAGGTCACAGGGATAATCAGAGCAATTCTCAGAGACACTGAGAACAAGATGGACAGTTACCTCCTGGCACTTTCCCTGTAGGAGATACCGCAAGACGTTTCTGTAGATTGGGCACAGCGCTCTGCAGGGTGTTAGCAGAGACTTTCCCGGGACAGTGAAACCCTATGTCAGAGACACTGAGAAGAAGCCCCAATGTTCCCTCCAGGCACTTTCAGTGTGGGTGCCTTCTCCACGTGGTTCCTGGTTTCCCTGCAGCGCTGAAGAGAATGTTAGCAAAGAGGTAACCGGCACAGCGAAAACAGTACTCAAAGACAGGGAGAGCAAGCTCTCTCTTGGCACTTTGGATGTGGGACATACAGCGAGATGTTTGCTGCTTTTGCGTTTGGCTGTTGGGAGATTTACAGCACAAAGATATCTAGTTGATTTGAAGCAGTTCCGAGAAAGTCTAAACATAATCGCCACTTCTCCCTCCTGGCACTTTCCATGTGGGAGATATAGCAGGATGTATATTGGTTTTGAGGACAACTCAATGGACAGTGTAGGGAGAAAAGTTCCTGGCTCCTTGAATGCCGTTCCTGGAGACACTGCGATCAATGAGGGAGATATGTCAAGATGTGTGTTGGTTTTGAGGACGGCTCTCTGGAGAGTCTTAGCAAAGAGGTCACAGGGATAATCAGAGCAATTCTCAGAGACACTGAGAACAAGATGGACAGTTCCCTCCTGGCACTTTCCCTGTAGGAGATACCGCAAGACGTTTCTGTAGATTGGGCACAGCGCTCTGCAGGGTGTTAGCAGAGACTTTCCCGGGACAGTGAAACCCTATGTCAGAGACACTGAGAAAAAGCCCCAATGTTCCCTCCAGGCACTTTCAGTGTGGGTGCCTTCTCCACGTGGTTCCTGGTTTCCCTGCAGCGCTGAAGAGAATGTTAGCAAAGAGGTAACCGGCACAGCGAAAACAGTACTCAAAGACAGGGAGAGCAAGCTCTCTCTTGGCACTTTGGATGTGGGACATACAGCGAGATGTTTGCTGCTTTTGCGTTTGGCTGTTGGGAGATTTACAGCACAAAGATATCTAGTTGATTTGAAGCAGTTCCGAGAAAGTCTAAACATAATCGCCACTTCTCCCTCCTGGCACTTTCCATGTGGGAGATATAGCAGGATGTATATTGGTTTTGAGGACAACTCAATGGACAGTGTAGGGAGAAAAGTTCCTGGCTCCTTGAATGCCGTTCCTGGAGACACTGCGATCAATGAGGGAGATATGTCAAGATGTGTGTTGGTTTTGAGGACGGCTCTCTGGAGAGTCTTAGCAAAGAGGTCACAGGGATAATCAGAGCAATTCTCAGAGACACTGAGAACAAGATGGACAGTTCCCTCCTGGCACTTTCCCTGTAGGAGATACCGCAAGACGTTTCTGTAGATTGGGCACAGCGCTCTGCAGGGTGTTAGCAGAGACTTTCCCGGGACAGTGAAACCCTATGTCAGAGACACTGAGAAGAAGCCCCAATGTTCCCTCCAGGCACTTTCAGTGTGGGTGCCTTCTCCACGTGGTTCCTGGTTTCCCTGCAGCGCTGAAGAGAATGTTAGCAAAGAGGTAACCGGCACAGCGAAAACAGTACTCAAAGACAGGGAGAGCAAGCTCTCTCTTGGCACTTTGGATGTGGGACATACAGCGAGATGTTTGCTGCTTTTGCGTTTGGCTGTTGGGAGATTTACAGCACAAAGATATCTAGTTGATTTGAAGCAGTTCCGAGAAAGTCTAAACATAATCGCCACTTCTCCCTCCTGGCACTTTCCATGTGGGAGATATAGCAGGATGTATATTGGTTTTGAGGACAACTCAATGGACAGTGTAGGGAGAAAAGTTCCTGGCTCCTTGAATGCCGTTCCTGGAGACACTGCGATCAATGTGGGAGATATGTCAAGATGTGTGTTGGTTTTGAGGACGGCTCTCTGGAGAGTCTTAGCAAAGAGGTCACAGGGATAATCAGAGCAATTCTCAGAGACACTGAGAACAAGATGGACAGTTACCTCCTGGCACTTTCCCTGTAGGAGATACCGCAAGACGTTTCTGTAGATTGGGCACAGCGCTCTGCAGGGTGTTAGCAGAGACTTTCCCGGGACAGTGAAACCCTATGTCAGAGACACTGAGAAGAAGCCCCAATGTTCCCTCCAGGCACTTTCAGTGTGGGTGCCTTCTCCACGTGGTTCCTGGTTTCCCTGCAGCGCTGAAGAGAATGTTAGCAAAGAGGTAACCGGCACAGCGAAAACAGTACTCAAAGACAGGGAGAGCAAGCTCTCTCTTGGCACTTTGGATGTGGGACATACAGCGAGATGTTTGCTGCTTTTGCGTTTGGCTGTTGGGAGATTTACAGCACAAAGATATCTAGTTGATTTGAAGCAGTTCCGAGAAAGTCTAAACATAATCGCCACTTCTCCCTCCTGGCACTTTCCATGTGGGAGATATAGCAGGATGTATATTGGTTTTGAGGACAACTCAATGGACAGTGTAGGGAGAAAAGTTCCTGGCTCCTTGAATGCCGTTCCTGGAGACACTGCGATCAATGAGGGAGATATGTCAAGATGTGTGTTGGTTTTGAGGACGGCTCTCTGGAGAGTCTTAGCAAAGAGGTCACAGGGATAATCAGAGCAATTCTCAGAGACACTGAGAACAAGATGGACAGTTCCCTCCTGGCACTTTCCCTGTAGGAGATACCGCAAGACGTTTCTGTAGATTGGGCACAGCGCTCTGCAGGGTGTTAGCAGAGACTTTCCCGGGACAGTGAAACCCTATGTCAGAGACACTGAGAAAAAGCCCCAATGTTCCCTCCAGGCACTTTCAGTGTGGGTGCCTTCTCCACGTGGTTCCTGGTTTCCCTGCAGCGCTGAAGAGAATGTTAGCAAAGAGGTAACCGGCACAGCGAAAACAGTACTCAAAGACAGGGAGAGCAAGCTCTCTCTTGGCACTTTGGATGTGGGACATACAGCGAGATGTTTGCTGCTTTTGCGTTTGGCTGTTGGGAGATTTACAGCACAAAGATATCTAGTTGATTTGAAGCAGTTCCGAGAAAGTCTAAACATAATCGCCACTTCTCCCTCCTGGCACTTTCCATGTGGGAGATATAGCAGGATGTATATTGGTTTTGAGGACAACTCAATGGACAGTGTAGGGAGAAAAGTTCCTGGCTCCTTGAATGCCGTTCCTGGAGACACTGCGATCAATGAGGGAGATATGTCAAGATGTGTGTTGGTTTTGAGGACGGCTCTCTGGAGAGTCTTAGCAAAGAGGTCACAGGGATAATCAGAGCAATTCTCAGAGACACTGAGAACAAGATGGACAGTTCCCTCCTGGCACTTTCCCTGTAGGAGATACCGCAAGACGTTTCTGTAGATTGGGCACAGCGCTCTGCAGGGTGTTAGCAGAGACTTTCCCGGGACAGTGAAACCCTATGTCAGAGACACTGAGAAGAAGCCCCAATGTTCCCTCCAGGCACTTTCAGTGTGGGTGCCTTCTCCACGTGGTTCCTGGTTTCCCTGCAGCGCTGAAGAGAATGTTAGCAAAGAGGTAACCGGCACAGCGAAAACAGTACTCAAAGACAGGGAGAGCAAGCTCTCTCTTGGCACTTTGGATGTGGGACATACAGCGAGATGTTTGCTGCTTTTGCGTTTGGCTGTTGGGAGATTTACAGCACAAAGATATCTAGTTGATTTGAAGCAGTTCCGAGAAAGTCTAAACATAATCGCCACTTCTCCCTCCTGGCACTTTCCATGTGGGAGATATAGCAGGATGTATATTGGTTTTGAGGACAACTCAATGGACAGTGTAGGGAGAAAAGTTCCTGGCTCCTTGAATGCCGTTCCTGGAGACACTGCGATCAATGAGGGAGATATGTCAAGATGTGTGTTGGTTTTGAGGACGGCTCTCTGGAGAGTCTTAGCAAAGAGGTCACAGGGATAATCAGAGCAATTCTCAGAGACACTGAGAACAAGATGGACAGTTCCCTCCTGGCACTTTCCCTGTAGGAGATACCGCAAGACGTTTCTGTAGATTGGGCACAGCGCTCTGCAGGGTGTTAGCAGAGACTTTCCCGGGACAGTGAAACCCTATGTCAGAGACACTGAGAAAAAGCCCCAATGTTCCCTCCAGGCACTTTCAGTGTGGGTGCCTTCTCCACGTGGTTCCTGGTTTCCCTGCAGCGCTGAAGAGAATGTTAGCAAAGAGGTAACCGGCACAGCGAAAACAGTACTCAAAGACAGGGAGAGCAAGCTCTCTCTTGGCACTTTGGATGTGGGACATACAGCGAGATGTTTGCTGCTTTTGCGTTTGGCTGTTGGGAGATTTACAGCACAAAGATATCTAGTTGATTTGAAGCAGTTCCGAGAAAGTCTAAACATAATCGCCACTTCTCCCTCCTGGCACTTTCCATGTGGGAGATATAGCAGGATGTATATTGGTTTTGAGGACAACTCAATGGACAGTGTAGGGAGAAAAGTTCCTGGCTCCTTGAATGCCGTTCCTGGAGACACTGCGATCAATGAGGGAGATATGTCAAGATGTGTGTTGGTTTTGAGGACGGCTCTCTGGAGAGTCTTAGCAAAGAGGTCACAGGGATAATCAGAGCAATTCTCAGAGACACTGAGAACAAGATGGACAGTTCCCTCCTGGCACTTTCCCTGTAGGAGATACCGCAAGACGTTTCTGTAGATTGGGCACAGCGCTCTGCAGGGTGTTAGCAGAGACTTTCCCGGGACAGTGAAACCCTATGTCAGAGACACTGAGAAAAAGCCCCAATGTTCCCTCCAGGCACTTTCAGTGTGGGTGCCTTCTCCACGTGGTTCCTGGTTTCCCTGCAGCGCTGAAGAGAATGTTAGCAAAGAGGTAACCGGCACAGCGAAAACAGTACTCAAAGACAGGGAGAGCAAGCTCTCTCTTGGCACTTTGGATGTGGGACATACAGCGAGATGTTTGCTGCTTTTGCGTTTGGCTGTTGGGAGATTTACAGCACAAAGATATCTAGTTGATTTGAAGCAGTTCCGAGAAAGTCTAAACATAATCGCCACTTCTCCCTCCTGGCACTTTCCATGTGGGAGATATAGCAGGATGTATATTGGTTTTGAGGACAACTCAATGGACAGTGTAGGGAGAAAAGTTCCTGGCTCCTTGAATGCCGTTCCTGGAGACACTGCGATCAATGAGGGAGATATGTCAAGATGTGTGTTGGTTTTGAGGACGGCTCTCTGGAGAGTCTTAGCAAAGAGGTCACAGGGATAATCAGAGCAATTCTCAGAGACACTGAGAACAAGATGGACAGTTCCCTCCTGGCACTTTCCCTGTAGGAGATACCGCAAGACGTTTCTGTAGATTGGGCACAGCGCTCTGCAGGGTGTTAGCAGAGACTTTCCCGGGACAGTGAAACCCTATGTCAGAGACACTGAGAAGAAGCCCCAATGTTCCCTCCAGGCACTTTCAGTGTGGGTGCCTTCTCCACGTGGTTCCTGGTTTCCCTGCAGCGCTGAAGAGAATGTTAGCAAAGAGGTAACCGGCACAGCGAAAACAGTACTCAAAGACAGGGAGAGCAAGCTCTCTCTTGGCACTTTGGATGTGGGACATACAGCGAGATGTTTGCTGCTTTTGCGTTTGGCTGTTGGGAGATTTACAGCACAAAGATATCTAGTTGATTTGAAGCAGTTCCGAGAAAGTCTAAACATAATCGCCACTTCTCCCTCCTGGCACTTTCCATGTGGGAGATATAGCAGGATGTATATTGGTTTTGAGGACAACTCAATGGACAGTGTAGGGAGAAAAGTTCCTGGCTCCTTGAATGCCGTTCCTGGAGACACTGCGATCAATGAGGGAGATATGTCAAGATGTGTGTTGGTTTTGAGGACGGCTCTCTGGAGAGTCTTAGCAAAGAGGTCACAGGGATAATCAGAGCAATTCTCAGAGACACTGAGAACAAGATGGACAGTTCCCTCCTGGCACTTTCCCTGTAGGAGATACCGCAAGACGTTTCTGTAGATTGGGCACAGCGCTCTGCAGGGTGTTAGCAGAGACTTTCCCGGGACAGTGAAACCCTATGTCAGAGACACTGAGAAGAAGCCCCAATGTTCCCTCCAGGCACTTTCAGTGTGGGTGCCTTCTCCACGTGGTTCCTGGTTTCCCTGCAGCGCTGAAGAGAATGTTAGCAAAGAGGTAACCGGCACAGCGAAAACAGTACTCAAAGACAGGGAGAGCAAGCTCTCTCTTGGCACTTTGGATGTGGGACATACAGCGAGATGTTTGCTGCTTTTGCGTTTGGCTGTTGGGAGATTTACAGCACAAAGATATCTAGTTGATTTGAAGCAGTTCCGAGAAAGTCTAAACATAATCGCCACTTCTCCCTCCTGGCACTTTCCATGTGGGAGATATAGCAGGATGTATATTGGTTTTGAGGACAACTCAATGGACAGTGTAGGGAGAAAAGTTCCTGGCTCCTTGAATGCCGTTCCTGGAGACACTGCGATCAATGAGGGAGATATGTCAAGATGTGTGTTGGTTTTGAGGACGGCTCTCTGGAGAGTCTTAGCAAAGAGGTCACAGGGATAATCAGAGCAATTCTCAGAGACACTGAGAACAAGATGGACAGTTCCCTCCTGGCACTTTCCCTGTAGGAGATACCGCAAGACGTTTCTGTAGATTGGGCACAGCGCTCTGCAGGGTGTTAGCAGAGACTTTCCCGGGACAGTGAAACCCTATGTCAGAGACACTGAGAAGAAGCCCCAATGTTCCCTCCAGGCACTTTCAGTGTGGGTGCCTTCTCCACGTGGTTCCTGGTTTCCCTGCAGCGCTGAAGAGAATGTTAGCAAAGAGGTAACCGGCACAGCGAAAACAGTACTCAAAGACAGGGAGAGCAAGCTCTCTCTTGGCACTTTGGATGTGGGACATACAGCGAGATGTTTGCTGCTTTTGCGTTTGGCTGTTGGGAGATTTACAGCACAAAGATATCTAGTTGATTTGAAGCAGTTCCGAGAAAGTCTAAACATAATCGCCACTTCTCCCTCCTGGCACTTTCCATGTGGGAGATATAGCAGGATGTATATTGGTTTTGAGGACAACTCAATGGACAGTGTAGGGAGAAAAGTTCCTGGCTCCTTGAATGCCGTTCCTGGAGACACTGCGATCAATGTGGGAGATATGTCAAGATGTGTGTTGGTTTTGAGGACGGCTCTCTGGAGAGTCTTAGCAAAGAGGTCACAGGGATAATCAGAGCAATTCTCAGAGACACTGAGAACAAGATGGACAGTTCCCTCCTGGCACTTTCCCTGTAGGAGATACCGCAAGACGTTTCTGTAGATTGGGCACAGCGCTCTGCAGGGTGTTAGCAGAGACTTTCCCGGGACAGTGAAACCCTATGTCAGAGACACTGAGAAGAAGCCCCAATGTTCCCTCCAGGCACTTTCAGTGTGGGTGCCTTCTCCACGTGGTTCCTGGTTTCCCTGCAGCGCTGAAGAGAATGTTAGCAAAGAGGTAACCGGCACAGCGAAAACAGTACTCAAAGACAGGGAGAGCAAGCTCTCTCTTGGCACTTTGGATGTGGGACATACAGCGAGATGTTTGCTGCTTTTGCGTTTGGCTGTTGGGAGATTTACAGCACAAAGATATCTAGTTGATTTGAAGCAGTTCCGAGAAAGTCTAAACATAATCGCCACTTCTCCCTCCTGGCACTTTCCATGTGGGAGATATAGCAGGATGTATATTGGTTTTGAGGACAACTCAATGGACAGTGTAGGGAGAAAAGTTCCTGGCTCCTTGAATGCCGTTCCTGGAGACACTGCGATCAATGTGGGAGATATGTCAAGATGTGTGTTGGTTTTGAGGACGGCTCTCTGGAGAGTCTTAGCAAAGAGGTCACAGGGATAATCAGAGCAATTCTCAGAGACACTGAGAACAAGCTCGACAATTCCCTCCTGGCACTTTCCCTGTAGGAGATACCGCAAGACGTTTCTGTAGATTGGGCACAGCGCTCTGCAGGGTGTTAGCAGAGACTTTCCCGGGACAGTGAAACCCTATGTCAGAGACACTGAGAAGAAGCCCCAATGTTCCCTCCAGGCACTTTCAGTGTGGGTGCCTTCTCCACGGGGTTCCTGGTTTCCCTGCAGCGCTGAAGAGAATGTTAGCAAAGAGGTAACCGGCACAGCGAAAACAGTACTCAAAGACAGGGAGAGCAAGCTCTCTCTTGGCACTTTGGATGTGGGACATACAGCGAGATGTTTGCTGCTTTTGCGTTTGGCTGTTGGGAGATTTACAGCACAAAGATATCTAGTTGATTTGAAGCAGTTCCGAGAAAGTCTAAACATAATCGCCACTTCTCCCTCCTGGCACTTTCCATGTGGGAGATATAGCAGGATGTATATTGGTTTTGAGGACAACTCAATGGACAGTGTAGGGAGAAAAGTTCCTGGCTCCTTGAATGCCGTTCCTGGAGACACTGCGATCAATGAGGGAGATATGTCAAGATGTGTGTTGGTTTTGAGGACGGCTCTCTGGAGAGTCTTAGCAAAGAGGTCACAGGGATAATCAGAGCAATTCTCAGAGACACTGAGAACAAGATGGACAGTTCCCTCCTGGCACTTTCCCTGTAGGAGATACCGCAAGACGTTTCTGTAGATTGGGCACAGCGCTCTGCAGGGTGTTAGCAGAGACTTTCCCGGGACAGTGAAACCCTATGTCAGAGACACTGAGAAAAAGCCCCAATGTTCCCTCCAGGCACTTTCAGTGTGGGTGCCTTCTCCACGTGGTTCCTGGTTTCCCTGCAGCGCTGAAGAGAATGTTAGCAAAGAGGTAACCGGCACAGCGAAAACAGTACTCAAAGACAGGGAGAGCAAGCTCTCTCTTGGCACTTTGGATGTGGGACATACAGCGAGATGTTTGCTGCTTTTGCGTTTGGCTGTTGGGAGATTTACAGCACAAAGATATCTAGTTGATTTGAAGCAGTTCCGAGAAAGTCTAAACATAATCGCCACTTCTCCCTCCTGGCACTTTCCATGTGGGAGATATAGCAGGATGTATATTGGTTTTGAGGACAACTCAATGGACAGTGTAGGGAGAAAAGTTCCTGGCTCCTTGAATGCCGTTCCTGGAGACACTGCGATCAATGAGGGAGATATGTCAAGATGTGTGTTGGTTTTGAGGACGGCTCTCTGGAGAGTCTTAGCAAAGAGGTCACAGGGATAATCAGAGCAATTCTCAGAGACACTGAGAACAAGATGGACAGTTCCCTCCTGGCACTTTCCCTGTAGGAGATACCGCAAGACGTTTCTGTAGATTGGGCACAGCGCTCTGCAGGGTGTTAGCAGAGACTTTCCCGGGACAGTGAAACCCTATGTCAGAGACACTGAGAAGAAGCCCCAATGTTCCCTCCAGGCACTTTCAGTGTGGGTGCCTTCTCCACGTGGTTCCTGGTTTCCCTGCAGCGCTGAAGAGAATGTTAGCAAAGAGGTAACCGGCACAGCGAAAACAGTACTCAAAGACAGGGAGAGCAAGCTCTCTCTTGGCACTTTGGATGTGGGACATACAGCGAGATGTTTGCTGCTTTTGCGTTTGGCTGTTGGGAGATTTACAGCACAAAGATATCTAGTTGATTTGAAGCAGTTCCGAGAAAGTCTAAACATAATCCCCACTTCTCCCTCCTGGCACTTTCCATGTGGGAGATATAGCAGGATGTATATTGGTTTTGAGGACAACTCAATGGACAGTGTAGGGAGAAAAGTTCCTGGCTCCTTGAATGCCGTTCCTGGAGACACTGCGATCAATGTGGGAGATATGTCAAGATGTGTGTTGGTTTTGAGGACGGCTCTCTGGAGAGTCTTAGCAAAGAGGTCACAGGGATAATCAGAGCAATTCTCAGAGACACTGAGAACAAGATGGACAGTTCCCTCCTGGCACTTTCCCTGTAGGAGATACCGCAAGACGTTTCTGTAGATTGGGCACAGCGCTCTGCAGGGTGTTAGCAGAGACTTTCCCGGGACAGTGAAACCCTATGTCAGAGACACTGAGAAGAAGCCCCAATGTTCCCTCCAGGCACTTTCAGTGTGGGTGCCTTCTCCACGTGGTTCCTGGTTTCCCTGCAGCGCTGAAGAGAATGTTAGCAAAGAGGTAACCGGGACAGCGAAAACAGTACTCAAAGACAGGGAGAGCAAGCTCTCTCTTGGAACTTTGGATGTGGGACATACAGCGAGATGTTTGCTGCTTTTGCGTTTGGCTGTTGGGAGATTTACAGCACAAAGATATCTAGTTGATTTGAAGCAGTTCCGAGAAAGTCTAAACATAATCGCCACTTCTCCCTCCTGGCACTTTCCATGTGGGAGATATAGCAGGATGTATATTGGTTTTGAGGACAACTCAATGGACAGTGTAGGGAGAAAAGTTCCTGGCTCCTTGAATGCCGTTCCTGGAGACACTGCGATCAATGAGGGAGATATGTCAAGATGTGTGTTGGTTTTGAGGACGGCTCTCTGGAGAGTCTTAGCAAAGAGGTCACAGGGATAATCAGAGCAATTCTCAGAGACACTGAGAACAAGATGGACAGTTCCCTCCTGGCACTTTCCCTGTAGGAGATACCGCAAGACGTTTCTGTAGATTGGGCACAGCGCTCTGCAGGGTGTTAGCAGAGACTTTCCCGGGACAGTGAAACCCTATGTCAGAGACACTGAGAAGAAGCCCCAATGTTCCCTCCAGGCACTTTCAGTGTGGGTGCCTTCTCCACGTGGTTCCTGGTTTCCCTGCAGCGCTGAAGAGAATGTTAGCAAAGAGGTAACCGGCACAGCGAAAACAGTACTCAAAGACAGGGAGAGCAAGCTCTCTCTTGGCACTTTGGATGTGGGACATACAGCGAGATGTTTGCTGCTTTTGCGTTTGGCTGTTGGGAGATTTACAGCACAAAGATATCTAGTTGATTTGAAGCAGTTCCGAGAAAGTCTAAACATAATCGCCACTTCTCCCTCCTGGCACTTTCCATGTGGGAGATATAGCAGGATGTATATTGGTTTTGAGGACAACTCAATGGACAGTGTAGGGAGAAAAGTTCCTGGCTCCTTGAATGCCGTTCCTGGAGACACTGCGATCAATGAGGGAGATATGTCAAGATGTGTGTTGGTTTTGAGGACGGCTCTCTGGAGAGTCTTAGCAAAGAGGTCACAGGGATAATCAGAGCAATTCTCAGAGACACTGAGAACAAGATGGACAGTTCCCTCCTGGCACTTTCCCTGTAGGAGATACCGCAAGACGTTTCTGTAGATTGGGCACAGCGCTCTGCAGGGTGTTAGCAGAGACTTTCCCGGGACAGTGAAACCCTATGTCAGAGACACTGAGAAGAAGCCCCAATGTTCCCTCCAGGCACTTTCAGTGTGGGTGCCTTCTCCACGTGGTTCCTGGTTTCCCTGCAGCGCTGAAGAGAATGTTAGCAAAGAGGTAACCGGCACAGCGAAAACAGTACTCAAAGACAGGGAGAGCAAGCTCTCTCTTGGCACTTTGGATGTGGGACATACAGCGAGATGTTTGCTGCTTTTGCGTTTGGCTGTTGGGAGATTTACAGCACAAAGATATCTAGTTGATTTGAAGCAGTTCCGAGAAAGTCTAAACATAATCGCCACTTCTCCCTCCTGGCACTTTCCATGTGGGAGATATAGCAGGATGTATATTGGTTTTGAGGACAACTCAATGGACAGTGTAGGGAGAAAAGTTCCTGGCTCCTTGAATGCCGTTCCTGGAGACACTGCGATCAATGTGGGAGATATGTCAAGATGTGTGTTGGTTTTGAGGACGGCTCTCTGGAGAGTCTTAGCAAAGAGGTCACAGGGATAATCAGAGCAATTCTCAGAGACACTGAGAACAAGATGGACAGTTCCCTCCTGGCACTTTCCCTGTAGGAGATACCGCAAGACGTTTCTGTAGATTGGGCACAGCGCTCTGCAGGGTGTTAGCAGAGACTTTCCCGGGACAGTGAAACCCTATGTCAGAGACACTGAGAAGAAGCCCCAATGTTCCCTCCAGGCACTTTCAGTGTGGGTGCCTTCTCCACGTGGTTCCTGGTTTCCCTGCAGCGCTGAAGAGAATGTTAGCAAAGAGGTAACCGGCACAGCGAAAACAGTACTCAAAGACAGGGAGAGCAAGCTCTCTCTTGGCACTTTGGATGTGGGACATACAGCGAGATGTTTGCTGCTTTTGCGTTTGGCTGTTGGGAGATTTACAGCACAAAGATATCTAGTTGATTTGAAGCAGTTCCGAGAAAGTCTAAACATAATCGCCACTTCTCCCTCCTGGCACTTTCCATGTGGGAGATATAGCAGGATGTATATTGGTTTTGAGGACAACTCAATGGACAGTGTAGGGAGAAAAGTTCCTGGCTCCTTGAATGCCGTTCCTGGAGACACTGCGATCAATGTGGGAGATATGTCAAGATGTGTGTTGGTTTTGAGGACGGCTCTCTGGAGAGTCTTAGCAAAGAGGTCACAGGGATAATCAGAGCAATTCTCAGAGACACTGAGAACAAGCTCGACAATTCCCTCCTGGCACTTTCCCTGTAGGAGATACCGCAAGACGTTTCTGTAGATTGGGCACAGCGCTCTGCAGGGTGTTAGCAGAGACTTTCCCGGGACAGTGAAACCCTATGTCAGAGACACTGAGAAGAAGCCCCAATGTTCCCTCCAGGCACTTTCAGTGTGGGTGCCTTCTCCACGGGGTTCCTGGTTTCCCTGCAGCGCTGAAGAGAATGTTAGCAAAGAGGTAACCGGCACAGCGAAAACAGTACTCAAAGACAGGGAGAGCAAGCTCTCTCTTGGCACTTTGGATGTGGGACATACAGCGAGATGTTTGCTGCTTTTGCGTTTGGCTGTTGGGAGATTTACAGCACAAAGATATCTAGTTGATTTGAAGCAGTTCCGAGAAAGTCTAAACATAATCGCCACTTCTCCCTCCTGGCACTTTCCATGTGGGAGATATAGCAGGATGTATATTGGTTTTGAGGACAACTCAATGGACAGTGTAGGGAGAAAAGTTCCTGGCTCCTTGAATGCCGTTCCTGGAGACACTGCGATCAATGAGGGAGATATGTCAAGATGTGTGTTGGTTTTGAGGACGGCTCTCTGGAGAGTCTTAGCAAAGAGGTCACAGGGATAATCAGAGCAATTCTCAGAGACACTGAGAACAAGATGGACAGTTCCCTCCTGGCACTTTCCCTGTAGGAGATACCGCAAGACGTTTCTGTAGATTGGGCACAGCGCTCTGCAGGGTGTTAGCAGAGACTTTCCCGGGACAGTGAAACCCTATGTCAGAGACACTGAGAAAAAGCCCCAATGTTCCCTCCAGGCACTTTCAGTGTGGGTGCCTTCTCCACGTGGTTCCTGGTTTCCCTGCAGCGCTGAAGAGAATGTTAGCAAAGAGGTAACCGGCACAGCGAAAACAGTACTCAAAGACAGGGAGAGCAAGCTCTCTCTTGGCACTTTGGATGTGGGACATACAGCGAGATGTTTGCTGCTTTTGCGTTTGGCTGTTGGGAGATTTACAGCACAAAGATATCTAGTTGATTTGAAGCAGTTCCGAGAAAGTCTAAACATAATCGCCACTTCTCCCTCCTGGCACTTTCCATGTGGGAGATATAGCAGGATGTATATTGGTTTTGAGGACAACTCAATGGACAGTGTAGGGAGAAAAGTTCCTGGCTCCTTGAATGCCGTTCCTGGAGACACTGCGATCAATGAGGGAGATATGTCAAGATGTGTGTTGGTTTTGAGGACGGCTCTCTGGAGAGTCTTAGCAAAGAGGTCACAGGGATAATCAGAGCAATTCTCAGAGACACTGAGAACAAGATGGACAGTTCCCTCCTGGCACTTTCCCTGTAGGAGATACCGCAAGACGTTTCTGTAGATTGGGCACAGCGCTCTGCAGGGTGTTAGCAGAGACTTTCCCGGGACAGTGAAACCCTATGTCAGAGACACTGAGAAGAAGCCCCAATGTTCCCTCCAGGCACTTTCAGTGTGGGTGCCTTCTCCACGTGGTTCCTGGTTTCCCTGCAGCGCTGAAGAGAATGTTAGCAAAGAGGTAACCGGCACAGCGAAAACAGTACTCAAAGACAGGGAGAGCAAGCTCTCTCTTGGCACTTTGGATGTGGGACATACAGCGAGATGTTTGCTGCTTTTGCGTTTGGCTGTTGGGAGATTTACAGCACAAAGATATCTAGTTGATTTGAAGCAGTTCCGAGAAAGTCTAAACATAATCCCCACTTCTCCCTCCTGGCACTTTCCATGTGGGAGATATAGCAGGATGTATATTGGTTTTGAGGACAACTCAATGGACAGTGTAGGGAGAAAAGTTCCTGGCTCCTTGAATGCCGTTCCTGGAGACACTGCGATCAATGTGGGAGATATGTCAAGATGTGTGTTGGTTTTGAGGACGGCTCTCTGGAGAGTCTTAGCAAAGAGGTCACAGGGATAATCAGAGCAATTCTCAGAGACACTGAGAACAAGATGGACAGTTCCCTCCTGGCACTTTCCCTGTAGGAGATACCGCAAGACGTTTCTGTAGATTGGGCACAGCGCTCTGCAGGGTGTTAGCAGAGACTTTCCCGGGACAGTGAAACCCTATGTCAGAGACACTGAGAAGAAGCCCCAATGTTCCCTCCAGGCACTTTCAGTGTGGGTGCCTTCTCCACGTGGTTCCTGGTTTCCCTGCAGCGCTGAAGAGAATGTTAGCAAAGAGGTAACCGGGACAGCGAAAACAGTACTCAAAGACAGGGAGAGCAAGCTCTCTCTTGGAACTTTGGATGTGGGACATACAGCGAGATGTTTGCTGCTTTTGCGTTTGGCTGTTGGGAGATTTACAGCACAAAGATATCTAGTTGATTTGAAGCAGTTCCGAGAAAGTCTAAACATAATCGCCACTTCTCCCTCCTGGCACTTTCCATGTGGGAGATATAGCAGGATGTATATTGGTTTTGAGGACAACTCAATGGACAGTGTAGGGAGAAAAGTTCCTGGCTCCTTGAATGCCGTTCCTGGAGACACTGCGATCAATGAGGGAGATATGTCAAGATGTGTGTTGGTTTTGAGGACGGCTCTCTGGAGAGTCTTAGCAAAGAGGTCACAGGGATAATCAGAGCAATTCTCAGAGACACTGAGAACAAGATGGACAGTTCCCTCCTGGCACTTTCCCTGTAGGAGATACCGCAAGACGTTTCTGTAGATTGGGCACAGCGCTCTGCAGGGTGTTAGCAGAGACTTTCCCGGGACAGTGAAACCCTATGTCAGAGACACTGAGAAGAAGCCCCAATGTTCCCTCCAGGCACTTTCAGTGTGGGTGCCTTCTCCACGTGGTTCCTGGTTTCCCTGCAGCGCTGAAGAGAATGTTAGCAAAGAGGTAACCGGCACAGCGAAAACAGTACTCAAAGACAGGGAGAGCAAGCTCTCTCTTGGCACTTTGGATGTGGGACATACAGCGAGATGTTTGCTGCTTTTGCGTTTGGCTGTTGGGAGATTTACAGCACAAAGATATCTAGTTGATTTGAAGCAGTTCCGAGAAAGTCTAAACATAATCGCCACTTCTCCCTCCTGGCACTTTCCATGTGGGAGATATAGCAGGATGTATATTGGTTTTGAGGACAACTCAATGGACAGTGTAGGGAGAAAAGTTCCTGGCTCCTTGAATGCCGTTCCTGGAGACACTGCGATCAATGAGGGAGATATGTCAAGATGTGTGTTGGTTTTGAGGACGGCTCTCTGGAGAGTCTTAGCAAAGAGGTCACAGGGATAATCAGAGCAATTCTCAGAGACACTGAGAACAAGATGGACAGTTCCCTCCTGGCACTTTCCCTGTAGGAGATACCGCAAGACGTTTCTGTAGATTGGGCACAGCGCTCTGCAGGGTGTTAGCAGAGACTTTCCCGGGACAGTGAAACCCTATGTCAGAGACACTGAGAAGAAGCCCCAATGTTCCCTCCAGGCACTTTCAGTGTGGGTGCCTTCTCCACGTGGTTCCTGGTTTCCCTGCAGCGCTGAAGAGAATGTTAGCAAAGAGGTAACCGGCACAGCGAAAACAGTACTCAAAGACAGGGAGAGCAAGCTCTCTCTTGGCACTTTGGATGTGGGACATACAGCGAGATGTTTGCTGCTTTTGCGTTTGGCTGTTGGGAGATTTACAGCACAAAGATATCTAGTTGATTTGAAGCAGTTCCGAGAAAGTCTAAACATAATCGCCACTTCTCCCTCCTGGCACTTTCCATGTGGGAGATATAGCAGGATGTATATTGGTTTTGAGGACAACTCAATGGACAGTGTAGGGAGAAAAGTTCCTGGCTCCTTGAATGCCGTTCCTGGAGACACTGCGATCAATGAGGGAGATATGTCAAGATGTGTGTTGGTTTTGAGGACGGCTCTCTGGAGAGTCTTAGCAAAGAGGTCACAGGGATAATCAGAGCAATTCTCAGAGACACTGAGAACAAGATGGACAGTTCCCTCCTGGCACTTTCCCTGTAGGAGATACCGCAAGACGTTTCTGTAGATTGGGCACAGCGCTCTGCAGGGTGTTAGCAGAGACTTTCCCGGGACAGTGAAACCCTATGTCAGAGACACTGAGAAGAAGCCCCAATGTTCCCTCCAGGCACTTTCAGTGTGGGTGCCTTCTCCACGTGGTTCCTGGTTTCCCTGCAGCGCTGAAGAGAATGTTAGCAAAGAGGTAACCGGCACAGCGAAAACAGTACTCAAAGACAGGGAGAGCAAGCTCTCTCTTGGCACTTTGGATGTGGGACATACAGCGAGATGTTTGCTGCTTTTGCGTTTGGCTGTTGGGAGATTTACAGCACAAAGATATCTAGTTGATTTGAAGCAGTTCCGAGAAAGTCTAAACATAATCGCCACTTCTCCCTCCTGGCACTTTCCATGTGGGAGATATAGCAGGATGTATATTGGTTTTGAGGACAACTCAATGGACAGTGTAGGGAGAAAAGTTCCTGGCTCCTTGAATGCCGTTCCTGGAGACACTGCGATCAATGAGGGAGATATGTCAAGATGTGTGTTGGTTTTGAGGACGGCTCTCTGGAGAGTCTTAGCAAAGAGGTCACAGGGATAATCAGAGCAATTCTCAGAGACACTGAGAACAAGATGGACAGTTCCCTCCTGGCACTTTCCCTGTAGGAGATACCGCAAGACGTTTCTGTAGATTGGGCACAGCGCTCTGCAGGGTGTTAGCAGAGACTTTCCCGGGACAGTGAAACCCTATGTCAGAGACACTGAGAAGAAGCCCCAATGTTCCCTCCAGGCACTTTCAGTGTGGGTGCCTTCTCCACGTGGTTCCTGGTTTCCCTGCAGCGCTGAAGAGAATGTTAGCAAAGAGGTAACCGGCACAGCGAAAACAGTACTCAAAGACAGGGAGAGCAAGCTCTCTCTTGGCACTTTGGATGTGGGACATACAGCGAGATGTTTGCTGCTTTTGCGTTTGGCTGTTGGGAGATTTACAGCACAAAGATATCTAGTTGATTTGAAGCAGTTCCGAGAAAGTCTAAACATAATCGCCACTTCTCCCTCCTGGCACTTTCCATGTGGGAGATATAGCAGGATGTATATTGGTTTTGAGGACAACTCAATGGACAGTGTAGGGAGAAAAGTTCCTGGCTCCTTGAATGCCGTTCCTGGAGACACTGCGATCAATGTGGGAGATATGTCAAGATGTGTGTTGGTTTTGAGGACGGCTCTCTGGAGAGTCTTAGCAAAGAGGTCACAGGGATAATCAGAGCAATTCTCAGAGACACTGAGAACAAGATGGACAGTTCCCTCCTGGCACTTTCCCTGTAGGAGATACCGCAAGACGTTTCTGTAGATTGGGCACAGCGCTCTGCAGGGTGTTAGCAGAGACTTTCCCGGGACAGTGAAACCCTATGTCAGAGACACTGAGAAGAAGCCCCAATGTTCCCTCCAGGCACTTTCAGTGTGGGTGCCTTCTCCACGTGGTTCCTGGTTTCCCTGCAGCGCTGAAGAGAATGTTAGCAAAGAGGTAACCGGCACAGCGAAAACAGTACTCAAAGACAGGGAGAGCAAGCTCTCTCTTGGCACTTTGGATGTGGGACATACAGCGAGATGTTTGCTGCTTTTGCGTTTGGCTGTTGGGAGATTTACAGCACAAAGATATCTAGTTGATTTGAAGCAGTTCCGAGAAAGTCTAAACATAATCGCCACTTCTCCCTCCTGGCACTTTCCATGTGGGAGATATAGCAGGATGTATATTGGTTTTGAGGACAACTCAATGGACAGTGTAGGGAGAAAAGTTCCTGGCTCCTTGAATGCCGTTCCTGGAGACACTGCGATCAATGTGGGAGATATGTCAAGATGTGTGTTGGTTTTGAGGACGGCTCTCTGGAGAGTCTTAGCAAAGAGGTCACAGGGATAATCAGAGCAATTCTCAGAGACACTGAGAACAAGCTCGACAATTCCCTCCTGGCACTTTCCCTGTAGGAGATACCGCAAGACGTTTCTGTAGATTGGGCACAGCGCTCTGCAGGGTGTTAGCAGAGACTTTCCCGGGACAGTGAAACCCTATGTCAGAGACACTGAGAAGAAGCCCCAATGTTCCCTCCAGGCACTTTCAGTGTGGGTGCCTTCTCCACGGGGTTCCTGGTTTCCCTGCAGCGCTGAAGAGAATGTTAGCAAAGAGGTAACCGGCACAGCGAAAACAGTACTCAAAGACAGGGAGAGCAAGCTCTCTCTTGGCACTTTGGATGTGGGACATACAGCGAGATGTTTGCTGCTTTTGCGTTTGGCTGTTGGGAGATTTACAGCACAAAGATATCTAGTTGATTTGAAGCAGTTCCGAGAAAGTCTAAACATAATCGCCACTTCTCCCTCCTGGCACTTTCCATGTGGGAGATATAGCAGGATGTATATTGGTTTTGAGGACAACTCAATGGACAGTGTAGGGAGAAAAGTTCCTGGCTCCTTGAATGCCGTTCCTGGAGACACTGCGATCAATGAGGGAGATATGTCAAGATGTGTGTTGGTTTTGAGGACGGCTCTCTGGAGAGTCTTAGCAAAGAGGTCACAGGGATAATCAGAGCAATTCTCAGAGACACTGAGAACAAGATGGACAGTTCCCTCCTGGCACTTTCCCTGTAGGAGATACCGCAAGACGTTTCTGTAGATTGGGCACAGCGCTCTGCAGGGTGTTAGCAGAGACTTTCCCGGGACAGTGAAACCCTATGTCAGAGACACTGAGAAAAAGCCCCAATGTTCCCTCCAGGCACTTTCAGTGTGGGTGCCTTCTCCACGTGGTTCCTGGTTTCCCTGCAGCGCTGAAGAGAATGTTAGCAAAGAGGTAACCGGCACAGCGAAAACAGTACTCAAAGACAGGGAGAGCAAGCTCTCTCTTGGCACTTTGGATGTGGGACATACAGCGAGATGTTTGCTGCTTTTGCGTTTGGCTGTTGGGAGATTTACAGCACAAAGATATCTAGTTGATTTGAAGCAGTTCCGAGAAAGTCTAAACATAATCGCCACTTCTCCCTCCTGGCACTTTCCATGTGGGAGATATAGCAGGATGTATATTGGTTTTGAGGACAACTCAATGGACAGTGTAGGGAGAAAAGTTCCTGGCTCCTTGAATGCCGTTCCTGGAGACACTGCGATCAATGAGGGAGATATGTCAAGATGTGTGTTGGTTTTGAGGACGGCTCTCTGGAGAGTCTTAGCAAAGAGGTCACAGGGATAATCAGAGCAATTCTCAGAGACACTGAGAACAAGATGGACAGTTCCCTCCTGGCACTTTCCCTGTAGGAGATACCGCAAGACGTTTCTGTAGATTGGGCACAGCGCTCTGCAGGGTGTTAGCAGAGACTTTCCCGGGACAGTGAAACCCTATGTCAGAGACACTGAGAAGAAGCCCCAATGTTCCCTCCAGGCACTTTCAGTGTGGGTGCCTTCTCCACGTGGTTCCTGGTTTCCCTGCAGCGCTGAAGAGAATGTTAGCAAAGAGGTAACCGGCACAGCGAAAACAGTACTCAAAGACAGGGAGAGCAAGCTCTCTCTTGGCACTTTGGATGTGGGACATACAGCGAGATGTTTGCTGCTTTTGCGTTTGGCTGTTGGGAGATTTACAGCACAAAGATATCTAGTTGATTTGAAGCAGTTCCGAGAAAGTCTAAACATAATCCCCACTTCTCCCTCCTGGCACTTTCCATGTGGGAGATATAGCAGGATGTATATTGGTTTTGAGGACAACTCAATGGACAGTGTAGGGAGAAAAGTTCCTGGCTCCTTGAATGCCGTTCCTGGAGACACTGCGATCAATGTGGGAGATATGTCAAGATGTGTGTTGGTTTTGAGGACGGCTCTCTGGAGAGTCTTAGCAAAGAGGTCACAGGGATAATCAGAGCAATTCTCAGAGACACTGAGAACAAGATGGACAGTTCCCTCCTGGCACTTTCCCTGTAGGAGATACCGCAAGACGTTTCTGTAGATTGGGCACAGCGCTCTGCAGGGTGTTAGCAGAGACTTTCCCGGGACAGTGAAACCCTATGTCAGAGACACTGAGAAGAAGCCCCAATGTTCCCTCCAGGCACTTTCAGTGTGGGTGCCTTCTCCACGTGGTTCCTGGTTTCCCTGCAGCGCTGAAGAGAATGTTAGCAAAGAGGTAACCGGGACAGCGAAAACAGTACTCAAAGACAGGGAGAGCAAGCTCTCTCTTGGAACTTTGGATGTGGGACATACAGCGAGATGTTTGCTGCTTTTGCGTTTGGCTGTTGGGAGATTTACAGCACAAAGATATCTAGTTGATTTGAAGCAGTTCCGAGAAAGTCTAAACATAATCGCCACTTCTCCCTCCTGGCACTTTCCATGTGGGAGATATAGCAGGATGTATATTGGTTTTGAGGACAACTCAATGGACAGTGTAGGGAGAAAAGTTCCTGGCTCCTTGAATGCCGTTCCTGGAGACACTGCGATCAATGAGGGAGATATGTCAAGATGTGTGTTGGTTTTGAGGACGGCTCTCTGGAGAGTCTTAGCAAAGAGGTCACAGGGATAATCAGAGCAATTCTCAGAGACACTGAGAACAAGATGGACAGTTCCCTCCTGGCACTTTCCCTGTAGGAGATACCGCAAGACGTTTCTGTAGATTGGGCACAGCGCTCTGCAGGGTGTTAGCAGAGACTTTCCCGGGACAGTGAAACCCTATGTCAGAGACACTGAGAAGAAGCCCCAATGTTCCCTCCAGGCACTTTCAGTGTGGGTGCCTTCTCCACGTGGTTCCTGGTTTCCCTGCAGCGCTGAAGAGAATGTTAGCAAAGAGGTAACCGGCACAGCGAAAACAGTACTCAAAGACAGGGAGAGCAAGCTCTCTCTTGGCACTTTGGATGTGGGACATACAGCGAGATGTTTGCTGCTTTTGCGTTTGGCTGTTGGGAGATTTACAGCACAAAGATATCTAGTTGATTTGAAGCAGTTCCGAGAAAGTCTAAACATAATCGCCACTTCTCCCTCCTGGCACTTTCCATGTGGGAGATATAGCAGGATGTATATTGGTTTTGAGGACAACTCAATGGACAGTGTAGGGAGAAAAGTTCCTGGCTCCTTGAATGCCGTTCCTGGAGACACTGCGATCAATGAGGGAGATATGTCAAGATGTGTGTTGGTTTTGAGGACGGCTCTCTGGAGAGTCTTAGCAAAGAGGTCACAGGGATAATCAGAGCAATTCTCAGAGACACTGAGAACAAGATGGACAGTTCCCTCCTGGCACTTTCCCTGTAGGAGATACCGCAAGACGTTTCTGTAGATTGGGCACAGCGCTCTGCAGGGTGTTAGCAGAGACTTTCCCGGGACAGTGAAACCCTATGTCAGAGACACTGAGAAGAAGCCCCAATGTTCCCTCCAGGCACTTTCAGTGTGGGTGCCTTCTCCACGTGGTTCCTGGTTTCCCTGCAGCGCTGAAGAGAATGTTAGCAAAGAGGTAACCGGCACAGCGAAAACAGTACTCAAAGACAGGGAGAGCAAGCTCTCTCTTGGCACTTTGGATGTGGGACATACAGCGAGATGTTTGCTGCTTTTGCGTTTGGCTGTTGGGAGATTTACAGCACAAAGATATCTAGTTGATTTGAAGCAGTTCCGAGAAAGTCTAAACATAATCGCCACTTCTCCCTCCTGGCACTTTCCATGTGGGAGATATAGCAGGATGTATATTGGTTTTGAGGACAACTCAATGGACAGTGTAGGGAGAAAAGTTCCTGGCTCCTTGAATGCCGTTCCTGGAGACACTGCGATCAATGTGGGAGATATGTCAAGATGTGTGTTGGTTTTGAGGACGGCTCTCTGGAGAGTCTTAGCAAAGAGGTCACAGGGATAATCAGAGCAATTCTCAGAGACACTGAGAACAAGCTCGACAATTCCCTCCTGGCACTTTCCCTGTAGGAGATACCGCAAGACGTTTCTGTAGATTGGGCACAGCGCTCTGCAGGGTGTTAGCAGAGACTTTCCCGGGACAGTGAAACCCTATGTCAGAGACACTGAGAAGAAGCCCCAATGTTCCCTCCAGGCACTTTCAGTGTGGGTGCCTTCTCCACGGGGTTCCTGGTTTCCCTGCAGCGCTGAAGAGAATGTTAGCAAAGAGGTAACCGGCACAGCGAAAACAGTACTCAAAGACAGGGAGAGCAAGCTCTCTCTTGGCACTTTGGATGTGGGACATACAGCGAGATGTTTGCTGCTTTTGCGTTTGGCTGTTGGGAGATTTACAGCACAAAGATATCTAGTTGATTTGAAGCAGTTCCGAGAAAGTCTAAACATAATCGCCACTTCTCCCTCCTGGCACTTTCCATGTGGGAGATATAGCAGGATGTATATTGGTTTTGAGGACAACTCAATGGACAGTGTAGGGAGAAAAGTTCCTGGCTCCTTGAATGCCGTTCCTGGAGACACTGCGATCAATGTGGGAGATATGTCAAGATGTGTGTTGGTTTTGAGGACGGCTCTCTGGAGAGTCTTAGCAAAGAGGTCACAGGGATAATCAGAGCAATTCTCAGAGACACTGAGAACAAGATGGACAGTTCCCTCCTGGCACTTTCCCTGTAGGAGATACCGCAAGACGTTTCTGTAGATTGGGCACAGCGCTCTGCAGGGTGTTAGCAGAGACTTTCCCGGGACAGTGAAACCCTATGTCAGAGACACTGAGAAGAAGCCCCAATGTTCCCTCCAGGCACTTTCAGTGTGGGTGCCTTCTCCACGTGGTTCCTGGTTTCCCTGCAGCGCTGAAGAGAATGTTAGCAAAGAGGTAACCGGGACAGCGAAAACAGTACTCAAAGACAGGGAGAGCAAGCTCTCTCTTGGAACTTTGGATGTGGGACATACAGCGAGATGTTTGCTGCTTTTGCGTTTGGCTGTTGGGAGATTTACAGCACAAAGATATCTAGTTGATTTGAAGCAGTTCCGAGAAAGTCTAAACATAATCGCCACTTCTCCCTCCTGGCACTTTCCATGTGGGAGATATAGCAGGATGTATATTGGTTTTGAGGACAACTCAATGGACAGTGTAGGGAGAAAAGTTCCTGGCTCCTTGAATGCCGTTCCTGGAGACACTGCGATCAATGAGGGAGATATGTCAAGATGTGTGTTGGTTTTGAGGACGGCTCTCTGGAGAGTCTTAGCAAAGAGGTCACAGGGATAATCAGAGCAATTCTCAGAGACACTGAGAACAAGATGGACAGTTCCCTCCTGGCACTTTCCCTGTAGGAGATACCGCAAGACGTTTCTGTAGATTGGGCACAGCGCTCTGCAGGGTGTTAGCAGAGACTTTCCCGGGACAGTGAAACCCTATGTCAGAGACACTGAGAAGAAGCCCCAATGTTCCCTCCAGGCACTTTCAGTGTGGGTGCCTTCTCCACGTGGTTCCTGGTTTCCCTGCAGCGCTGAAGAGAATGTTAGCAAAGAGGTAACCGGCACAGCGAAAACAGTACTCAAAGACAGGGAGAGCAAGCTCTCTCTTGGCACTTTGGATGTGGGACATACAGCGAGATGTTTGCTGCTTTTGCGTTTGGCTGTTGGGAGATTTACAGCACAAAGATATCTAGTTGATTTGAAGCAGTTCCGAGAAAGTCTAAACATAATCGCCACTTCTCCCTCCTGGCACTTTCCATGTGGGAGATATAGCAGGATGTATATTGGTTTTGAGGACAACTCAATGGACAGTGTAGGGAGAAAAGTTCCTGGCTCCTTGAATGCCGTTCCTGGAGACACTGCGATCAATGAGGGAGATATGTCAAGATGTGTGTTGGTTTTGAGGACGGCTCTCTGGAGAGTCTTAGCAAAGAGGTCACAGGGATAATCAGAGCAATTCTCAGAGACACTGAGAACAAGATGGACAGTTCCCTCCTGGCACTTTCCCTGTAGGAGATACCGCAAGACGTTTCTGTAGATTGGGCACAGCGCTCTGCAGGGTGTTAGCAGAGACTTTCCCGGGACAGTGAAACCCTATGTCAGAGACACTGAGAAGAAGCCCCAATGTTCCCTCCAGGCACTTTCAGTGTGGGTGCCTTCTCCACGTGGTTCCTGGTTTCCCTGCAGCGCTGAAGAGAATGTTAGCAAAGAGGTAACCGGCACAGCGAAAACAGTACTCAAAGACAGGGAGAGCAAGCTCTCTCTTGGCACTTTGGATGTGGGACATACAGCGAGATGTTTGCTGCTTTTGCGTTTGGCTGTTGGGAGATTTACAGCACAAAGATATCTAGTTGATTTGAAGCAGTTCCGAGAAAGTCTAAACATAATCGCCACTTCTCCCTCCTGGCACTTTCCATGTGGGAGATATAGCAGGATATATATTGGTTTTGAGGACAACTCAATGGACAGTGTAGGGAGAAAAGTTCCTGGCTCCTTGAATGCCGTTCCTGGAGACACTGCGATCAATGTGGGAGATATGTCAAGATGTGTGTTGGTTTTGAGGACGGCTCTCTGGAGAGTCTTAGCAAAGAGGTCACAGGGATAATCAGAGCAATTCTCAGAGACACTGAGAACAAGCTCGACAATTCCCTCCTGGCACTTTCCCTGTAGGAGATACCGCAAGACGTTTCTGTAGATTGGGCACAGCGCTCTGCAGGGTGTTAGCAGAGACTTTCCCGGGACAGTGAAACCCTATGTCAGAGACACTGAGAAGAAGCCCCAATGTTCCCTCCAGGCACTTTCAGTGTGGGTGCCTTCTCCACGTGGTTCCTGGTTTCCCTGCAGCGCTGAAGAGAATGTTAGCAAAGAGGTAACCGGCACAGCGAAAACAGTACTCAAAGACAGGGAGAGCAAGCTCTCTCTTGGCACTTTGGATGTGGGACATACAGCGAGATGTTTGCTGCTTTTGCGTTTGGCTGTTGGGAGATTTACAGCACAAAGATATCTAGTTGATTTGAAGCAGTTCCGAGAAAGTCTAAACATAATCGCCACTTCTCCCTCCTGGCACTTTCCATGTGGGAGATATAGCAGGATGTATATTGGTTTTGAGGACAACTCAATGGACAGTGTAGGGAGAAAAGTTCCTGGCTCCTTGAATGCCGTTCCGGGAGACACTGCGATCAATGTGGGAGATATGTCAAGATGTGTGTTGGTTTTGAGGACGGCTCTCTGGAGAGTCTTAGCAAAGAGGTCACAGGGATAATCAGAGCAATTCTCAGAGACACTGAGAACAAGATGGACAGTTCCCTCCTGGCACTTTCCCTGTAGGAGATACCGCAAGACGTTTCTGTAGATTGGGCACAGCGCTCTGCAGGGTGTTAGCAGAGACTTTCCCGGGACAGTGAAACCCTATGTCAGAGACACTGAGAAGAAGCCCCAATGTTCCCTCCAGGCACTTTCAGTGTGGGTGCCTTCTCCACGTGGTTCCTGGTTTCCCTGCAGCGCTGAAGAGAATGTTAGCAAAGAGGTAACCGGGACAGTGAAAACAGTACTCAAAGACAGGGAGAGCAAGCTCTCTCTTGGCACTTTGGATGTGGGACATACAGCGAGATGTTTGCTGCTTTTGCGTTTGGCTGTTGGGAGATTTACAGCACAAAGATATCTAGTTGATTTGAAGCAGTTCCGAGAAAGTCTAAACATAATCGCCACTTCTCCCTCCTGGCACTTTCCATGTGGGAGATATAGCAGGATGTATATTGGTTTTGAGGACAACTCAATGGACAGTGTAGGGAGAAAAGTTCCTGGCTCCTTGAATGCCGTTCCTGGAGACACTGCGATCAATGAGGGAGATATGTCAAGATGTGTGTTTGTTTTGAGGACGGCTCTCTGGAGAGTCTTAGCAAAGAGGTCACAGGGATAATCAGAGCAATTCTCAGAGACACTGAGAACAAGATGGACAGTTCCCTCCTGGCACTTTCCCTGTAGGAGATACCGCAAGACGTTTCTGTAGATTGGGCACAGCGCTCTGCAGGGTGTTAGCAGAGACTTTCCCGGGACAGTGAAACCCTATGTCAGAGACACTGAGAAGAAGCCCCAATGTTCCCTCCAGGCACTTTCAGTGTGGGTGCCTTCTCCACGTGGTTCCTGGTTTCCCTGCAGCGCTGAAGAGAATGTTAGCAAAGAGGTAACCGGCACAGCGAAAACAGTACTCAAAGAGAGGGAGAGCAAGCTCTCTCTTGGCACTTTGGATGTGGGACATACAGCGAGATGTTTGCTGCTTTTGCGTTTGGCTGTTGGGAGATTTACAGCACAAAGATATCTAGTTGATTTGAAGCAGTTCCGAGAAAGTCTAAACATAATCGCCACTTCTCCCTCCTGGCACTTTCCATGTGGGAGATATAGCAGGATGTATATTGGTTTTGAGGACAACTCAATGGACAGTGTAGGGAGAAAAGTTCCTGGCTCCTTGAATGCCGTTCCTGGAGACACTGCGATCAATGAGGGAGATATGTCAAGATGTGTGTTGGTTTTGAGGACGGCTCTCTGGAGAGTCTTAGCAAAGAGGTCACAGGGATAATCAGAGCAATTCTCAGAGACACTGAGAACAAGATGGACAGTTCCCTCCTGGCACTTTCCCTGTAGGAGATACCGCAAGACGTTTCTGTAGATTGGGCACAGCGCTCTGCAGGGTGTTAGCAGAGACTTTCCCGGGACAGTGAAACCCTATGTCAGAGACACTGAGAAGAAGCCCCAATGTTCCCTCCAGGCACTTTCAGTGTGGGTGCCTTCTCCACGTGGTTCCTGGTTTCCCTGCAGCGCTGAAGAGAATGTTAGCAAAGAGGTAACCGGGACAGTGAAAACAGTACTCAAAGACAGGGAGAGCAAGCTCTCTCTTGGCACTTTGGATGTGGGACATACAGCGAGATGTTTGCTGCTTTTGCGTTTGGCTGTTGGGAGATTTACAGCACAAAGATATCTAGTTGATTTGAAGCAGTTCCGAGAAAGTCTAAACATAATCGCCACTTCTCCCTCCTGGCACTTTCCATGTGGGAGATATAGCAGGATGTATATTGGTTTTGAGGACAACTCAATGGACAGTGTAGGGAGAAAAGTTCCTGGCTCCTTGAATGCCGTTCCTGGAGACACTGCGATCAATGTGGGAGATATGTCAAGATGTGTGTTGGTTTTGAGGACGGCTCTCTGGAGAGTCTTAGCAAAGAGGTCACAGGGATAATCAGAGCAATTCTCAGAGACACTGAGAACAAGCTCGACAATTCCCTCCTGGCACTTTCCCTGTAGGAGATACCGCAAGACGTTTCTGTAGATTGGGCACAGCGCTCTGCAGGGTGTTAGCAGAGACTTTCCCGGGACAGTGAAACCCTATGTCAGAGACACTGAGAAGAAGCCCCAATGTTCCCTCCAGGCACTTTCAGTGTGGGTGCCTTCTCCACGTGGTTCCTGGTTTCCCTGCAGCGCTGAAGAGAATGTTAGCAAAGAGGTAACCGGCACAGCGAAAACAGTACTCAAAGACAGGGAGAGCAAGCTCTCTCTTGGCACTTTGGATGTGGGACATACAGCGAGATGTTTGCTGCTTTTGCGTTTGGCTGTTGGGAGATTTACAGCACAAAGATATCTAGTTGATTTGAAGCAGTTCCGAGAAAGTCTAAACATAATCGCCACTTCTCCCTCCTGGCACTTTCCATGTGGGAGATATAGCAGGATGTATATTGGTTTTGAGGACAACTCAATGGACAGTGTAGGGAGAAAAGTTCCTGGCTCCTTGAATGCCGTTCCTGGAGACACTGCGATCAATGTGGGAGATATGTCAAGATGTGTGTTGGTTTTGAGGACGGCTCTCTGGAGAGTCTTAGCAAAGAGGTCACAGGGATAATCAGAGCAATTCTCAGAGACACTGAGAACAAGCTCGACAATTCCCTCCTGGCACTTTCCCTGTAGGAGATACCGCAAGACGTTTCTGTAGATTGGGCACAGCGCTCTGCAGGGTGTTAGCAGAGACTTTCCCGGGACAGTGAAACCCTATGTCAGAGACACTGAGAAGAAGCCCCAATGTTCCCTCCAGGCACTTTCAGTGTGGGTGCCTTCTCCACGTGGTTCCTGGTTTCCCTGCAGCGCTGAAGAGAATGTTAGCAAAGAGGTAACCGGCACAGCGAAAACAGTACTCAAAGACAGGGAGAGCAAGCTCTCTCTTGGCACTTTGGATGTGGGACATACAGCGAGATGTTTGCTGCTTTTGCGTTTGGCTGTTGGGAGATTTACAGCACAAAGATATCTAGTTGATTTGAAGCAGTTCCGAGAAAGTCTAAACATAATCCCCACTTCTCCCTCCTGGCACTTTCCATGTGGGAGATATAGCAGGATGTATATTGGTTTTGAGGACAACTCAATGGACAGTGTAGGGAGAAAAGTTCCTGGCTCCTTGAATGCCGTTCCTGGAGACACTGCGATCAATGTGGGAGATATGTCAAGATGTGTGTTGGTTTTGAGGACGGCTCTCTGGAGAGTCTTAGCAAAGAGGTCACAGGGATAATCAGAGCAATTCTCAGAGACACTGAGAACAAGATGGACAGTTCCCTCCTGGCACTTTCCCTGTAGGAGATACCGCAAGACGTTTCTGTAGATTGGGCACAGCGCTCTGCAGGGTGTTAGCAGAGACTTTCCCGGGACAGTGAAACCCTATGTCAGAGACACTGAGAAGAAGCCCCAATGTTCCCTCCAGGCACTTTCAGTGTGGGTGCCTTCTCCACGTGGTTCCTGGTTTCCCTGCAGCGCTGAAGAGAATGTTAGCAAAGAGGTAACCGGGACAGCGAAAACAGTACTCAAAGACAGGGAGAGCAAGCTCTCTCTTGGAACTTTGGATGTGGGACATACAGCGAGATGTTTGCTGCTTTTGCGTTTGGCTGTTGGGAGATTTACAGCACAAAGATATCTAGTTGATTTGAAGCAGTTCCGAGAAAGTCTAAACATAATCGCCACTTCTCCCTCCTGGCACTTTCCATGTGGGAGATATAGCAGGATGTATATTGGTTTTGAGGACAACTCAATGGACAGTGTAGGGAGAAAAGTTCCTGGCTCCTTGAATGCCGTTCCTGGAGACACTGCGATCAATGAGGGAGATATGTCAAGATGTGTGTTGGTTTTGAGGACGGCTCTCTGGAGAGTCTTAGCAAAGAGGTCACAGGGATAATCAGAGCAATTCTCAGAGACACTGAGAACAAGATGGACAGTTCCCTCCTGGCACTTTCCCTGTAGGAGATACCGCAAGACGTTTCTGTAGATTGGGCACAGCGCTCTGCAGGGTGTTAGCAGAGACTTTCCCGGGACAGTGAAACCCTATGTCAGAGACACTGAGAAGAAGCCCCAATGTTCCCTCCAGGCACTTTCAGTGTGGGTGCCTTCTCCACGTGGTTCCTGGTTTCCCTGCAGCGCTGAAGAGAATGTTAGCAAAGAGGTAACCGGCACAGCGAAAACAGTACTCAAAGACAGGGAGAGCAAGCTCTCTCTTGGCACTTTGGATGTGGGACATACAGCGAGATGTTTGCTGCTTTTGCGTTTGGCTGTTGGGAGATTTACAGCACAAAGATATCTAGTTGATTTGAAGCAGTTCCGAGAAAGTCTAAACATAATCGCCACTTCTCCCTCCTGGCACTTTCCATGTGGGAGATATAGCAGGATGTATATTGGTTTTGAGGACAACTCAATGGACAGTGTAGGGAGAAAAGTTCCTGGCTCCTTGAATGCCGTTCCTGGAGACACTGCGATCAATGAGGGAGATATGTCAAGATGTGTGTTGGTTTTGAGGACGGCTCTCTGGAGAGTCTTAGCAAAGAGGTCACAGGGATAATCAGAGCAATTCTCAGAGACACTGAGAACAAGATGGACAGTTCCCTCCTGGCACTTTCCCTGTAGGAGATACCGCAAGACGTTTCTGTAGATTGGGCACAGCGCTCTGCAGGGTGTTAGCAGAGACTTTCCCGGGACAGTGAAACCCTATGTCAGAGACACTGAGAAGAAGCCCCAATGTTCCCTCCAGGCACTTTCAGTGTGGGTGCCTTCTCCACGTGGTTCCTGGTTTCCCTGCAGCGCTGAAGAGAATGTTAGCAAAGAGGTAACCGGCACAGCGAAAACAGTACTCAAAGACAGGGAGAGCAAGCTCTCTCTTGGCACTTTGGATGTGGGACATACAGCGAGATGTTTGCTGCTTTTGCGTTTGGCTGTTGGGAGATTTACAGCACAAAGATATCTAGTTGATTTGAAGCAGTTCCGAGAAAGTCTAAACATAATCGCCACTTCTCCCTCCTGGCACTTTCCATGTGGGAGATATAGCAGGATGTATATTGGTTTTGAGGACAACTCAATGGACAGTGTAGGGAGAAAAGTTCCTGGCTCCTTGAATGCCGTTCCTGGAGACACTGCGATCAATGTGGGAGATATGTCAAGATGTGTGTTGGTTTTGAGGACGGCTCTCTGGAGAGTCTTAGCAAAGAGGTCACAGGGATAATCAGAGCAATTCTCAGAGACACTGAGAACAAGCTCGACAATTCCCTCCTGGCACTTTCCCTGTAGGAGATACCGCAAGACGTTTCTGTAGATTGGGCACAGCGCTCTGCAGGGTGTTAGCAGAGACTTTCCCGGGACAGTGAAACCCTATGTCAGAGACACTGAGAAGAAGCCCCAATGTTCCCTCCAGGCACTTTCAGTGTGGGTGCCTTCTCCACGTGGTTCCTGGTTTCCCTGCAGCGCTGAAGAGAATGTTAGCAAAGAGGTAACCGGCACAGCGAAAACAGTACTCAAAGAGAGGGAGAGCAAGCTCTCTCTTGGCACTTTGGATGTGGGACATACAGCGAGATGTTTGCTGCTTTTGCGTTTGGCTGTTGGGAGATTTACAGCACAAAGATATCTAGTTGATTTGAAGCAGTTCCGAGAAAGTCTAAACATAATCGCCACTTCTCCCTCCTGGCACTTTCCATGTGGGAGATATAGCAGGATGTATATTGGTTTTGAGGACAACTCAATGGACAGTGTAGGGAGAAAAGTTCCTGGCTCCTTGAATGCCGTTCCTGGAGACACTGCGATCAATGTGGGAGATATGTCAAGATGTGTGTTGGTTTTGAGGACGGCTCTCTGGAGAGTCTTAGCAAAGAGGTCACAGGGATAATCAGAGCAATTCTCAGAGACACTGAGAACAAGATGGACAGTTCCCTCCTGGCACTTTCCCTGTAGGAGATACCGCAAGACGTTTCTGTAGATTGGGCACAGCGCTCTGCAGGGTGTTAGCAGAGACTTTCCCGGGACAGTGAAACCCTATGTCAGAGACACTGAGAAGAAGCCCCAATGTTCCCTCCAGGCACTTTCAGTGTGGGTGCCTTCTCCACGTGGTTCCTGGTTTCCCTGCAGCGCTGAAGAGAATGTTAGCAAAGAGGTAACCGGCACAGCGAAAACAGTACTCAAAGACAGGGAGAGCAAGCTCTCTCTTGGCACTTTGGATGTGGGACATACAGCGAGATGTTTGCTGCTTTTGCGTTTGGCTGTTGGGAGATTTACAGCACAAAGATATCTAGTTGATTTGAAGCAGTTCCGAGAAAGTCTAAACATAATCGCCACTTCTCCCTCCTGGCACTTTCCATGTGGGAGATATAGCAGGATGTATATTGGTTTTGAGGACAACTCAATGGACAGTGTAGGGAGAAAAGTTCCTGGCTCCTTGAATGCCGTTCCGGGAGACACTGCGATCAATGTGGGAGATATGTCAAGATGTGTGTTGGTTTTGAGGACGGCTCTCTGGAGAGTCTTAGCAAAGAGGTCACAGGGATAATCAGAGCAATTCTCAGAGACACTGAGAACAAGATGGACAGTTCCCTCCTGGCACTTTCCCTGTAGGAGATACCGCAAGACGTTTCTGTAGATTGGGCACAGCGCTCTGCAGGGTGTTAGCAGAGACTTTCCCGGGACAGTGAAACCCTATGTCAGAGACACTGAGAAGAAGCCCCAATGTTCCCTCCAGGCACTTTCAGTGTGGGTGCCTTCTCCACGTGGTTCCTGGTTTCCCTGCAGCGCTGAAGAGAATGTTAGCAAAGAGGTAACCGGGACAGTGAAAACAGTACTCAAAGACAGGGAGAGCAAGCTCTCTCTTGGCACTTTGGATGTGGGACATACAGCGAGATGTTTGCTGCTTTTGCGTTTGGCTGTTGGGAGATTTACAGCACAAAGATATCTAGTTGATTTGAAGCAGTTCCGAGAAAGTCTAAACATAATCGCCACTTCTCCCTCCTGGCACTTTCCATGTGGGAGATATAGCAGGATGTATATTGGTTTTGAGGACAACTCAATGGACAGTGTAGGGAGAAAAGTTCCTGGCTCCTTGAATGCCGTTCCTGGAGACACTGCGATCAATGAGGGAGATATGTCAAGATGTGTGTTTGTTTTGAGGACGGCTCTCTGGAGAGTCTTAGCAAAGAGGTCACAGGGATAATCAGAGCAATTCTCAGAGACACTGAGAACAAGATGGACAGTTCCCTCCTGGCACTTTCCCTGTAGGAGATACCGCAAGACGTTTCTGTAGATTGGGCACAGCGCTCTGCAGGGTGTTAGCAGAGACTTTCCCGGGACAGTGAAACCCTATGTCAGAGACACTGAGAAGAAGCCCCAATGTTCCCTCCAGGCACTTTCAGTGTGGGTGCCTTCTCCACGTGGTTCCTGGTTTCCCTGCAGCGCTGAAGAGAATGTTAGCAAAGAGGTAACCGGCACAGCGAAAACAGTACTCAAAGAGAGGGAGAGCAAGCTCTCTCTTGGCACTTTGGATGTGGGACATACAGCGAGATGTTTGCTGCTTTTGCGTTTGGCTGTTGGGAGATTTACAGCACAAAGATATCTAGTTGATTTGAAGCAGTTCCGAGAAAGTCTAAACATAATCGCCACTTCTCCCTCCTGGCACTTTCCATGTGGGAGATATAGCAGGATGTATATTGGTTTTGAGGACAACTCAATGGACAGTGTAGGGAGAAAAGTTCCTGGCTCCTTGAATGCCGTTCCTGGAGACACTGCGATCAATGAGGGAGATATGTCAAGATGTGTGTTGGTTTTGAGGACGGCTCTCTGGAGAGTCTTAGCAAAGAGGTCACAGGGATAATCAGAGCAATTCTCAGAGACACTGAGAACAAGATGGACAGTTCCCTCCTGGCACTTTCCCTGTAGGAGATACCGCAAGACGTTTCTGTAGATTGGGCACAGCGCTCTGCAGGGTGTTAGCAGAGACTTTCCCGGGACAGTGAAACCCTATGTCAGAGACACTGAGAAGAAGCCCCAATGTTCCCTCCAGGCACTTTCAGTGTGGGTGCCTTCTCCACGTGGTTCCTGGTTTCCCTGCAGCGCTGAAGAGAATGTTAGCAAAGAGGTAACCGGGACAGTGAAAACAGTACTCAAAGACAGGGAGAGCAAGCTCTCTCTTGGCACTTTGGATGTGGGACATACAGCGAGATGTTTGCTGCTTTTGCGTTTGGCTGTTGGGAGATTTACAGCACAAAGATATCTAGTTGATTTGAAGCAGTTCCGAGAAAGTCTAAACATAATCGCCACTTCTCCCTCCTGGCACTTTCCATGTGGGAGATATAGCAGGATGTATATTGGTTTTGAGGACAACTCAATGGACAGTGTAGGGAGAAAAGTTCCTGGCTCCTTGAATGCCGTTCCTGGAGACACTGCGATCAATGTGGGAGATATGTCAAGATGTGTGTTGGTTTTGAGGACGGCTCTCTGGAGAGTCTTAGCAAAGAGGTCACAGGGATAATCAGAGCAATTCTCAGAGACACTGAGAACAAGATGGACAGTTCCCTCCTGGCACTTTCCCTGTAGGAGATACCGCAAGACGTTTCTGTAGATTGGGCACAGCGCTCTGCAGGGTGTTAGCAGAGACTTTCCCGGGACAGTGAAACCCTATGTCAGAGACACTGAGAAGAAGCCCCAATGTTCCCTCCAGGCACTTTCAGTGTGGGTGCCTTCTCCACGTGGTTCCTGGTTTCCCTGCAGCGCTGAAGAGAATGTTAGCAAAGAGGTAACCGGCACAGCGAAAACAGTACTCAAAGACAGGGAGAGCAAGCTCTCTCTTGGCACTTTGGATGTGGGACATACAGCGAGATGTTTGCTGCTTTTGCGTTTGGCTGTTGGGAGATTTACAGCACAAAGATATCTAGTTGATTTGAAGCAGTTCCGAGAAAGTCTAAACATAATCGCCACTTCTCCCTCCTGGCACTTTCCATGTGGGAGATATAGCAGGATGTATATTGGTTTTGAGGACAACTCAATGGACAGTGTAGGGAGAAAAGTTCCTGGCTCCTTGAATGCCGTTCCTGGAGACACTGCGATCAATGTGGGAGATATGTCAAGATGTGTGTTGGTTTTGAGGACGGCTCTCTGGAGAGTCTTAGCAAAGAGGTCACAGGGATAATCAGAGCAATTCTCAGAGACACTGAGAACAAGATGGACAGTTCCCTCCTGGCACTTTCCCTGTAGGAGATACCGCAAGACGTTTCTGTAGATTGGGCACAGCGCTCTGCAGGGTGTTAGCAGAGACTTTCCCGGGACAGTGAAACCCTATGTCAGAGACACTGAGAAGAAGCCCCAATGTTCCCTCCAGGCACTTTCAGTGTGGGTGCCTTCTCCACGTGGTTCCTGGTTTCCCTGCAGCGCTGAAGAGAATGTTAGCAAAGAGGTAACCGGCACAGCGAAAACAGTACTCAAAGACAGGGAGAGCAAGCTCTCTCTTGGCACTTTGGATGTGGGACATACAGCGAGATGTTTGCTGCTTTTGCGTTTGGCTGTTGGGAGATTTACAGCACAAAGATATCTAGTTGATTTGAAGCAGTTCCGAGAAAGTCTAAACATAATCGCCACTTCTCCCTCCTGGCACTTTCCATGTGGGAGATATAGCAGGATGTATATTGGTTTTGAGGACAACTCAATGGACAGTGTAGGGAGAAAAGTTCCTGGCTCCTTGAATGCCGTTCCTGGAGACACTGCGATCAATGTGGGAGATATGTCAAGATGTGTGTTGGTTTTGAGGACGGCTCTCTGGAGAGTCTTAGCAAAGAGGTCACAGGGATAATCAGAGCAATTCTCAGAGACACTGAGAACAAGATGGACAGTTCCCTCCTGGCACTTTCCCTGTAGGAGATACCGCAAGACGTTTCTGTAGATTGGGCACAGCGCTCTGCAGGGTGTTAGCAGAGACTTTCCCGGGACAGTGAAACCCTATGTCAGAGACACTGAGAAGAAGCCCCAATGTTCCCTCCAGGCACTTTCAGTGTGGGTGCCTTCTCCACGTGGTTCCTGGTTTCCCTGCAGCGCTGAAGAGAATGTTAGCAAAGAGGTAACCGGCACAGCGAAAACAGTACTCAAAGACAGGGAGAGCAAGCTCTCTCTTGGCACTTTGGATGTGGGACATACAGCGAGATGTTTGCTGCTTTTGCGTTTGGCTGTTGGGAGATTTACAGCACAAAGATATCTAGTTGATTTGAAGCAGTTCCGAGAAAGTCTAAACATAATCGCCACTTCTCCCTCCTGGCACTTTCCATGTGGGAGATATAGCAGGATGTATATTGGTTTTGAGGACAACTCAATGGACAGTGTAGGGAGAAAAGTTCCTGGCTCCTTGAATGCCGTTCCTGGAGACACTGCGATCAATGTGGGAGATATGTCAAGATGTGTGTTGGTTTTGAGGACGGCTCTCTGGAGAGTCTTAGCAAAGAGGTCACAGGGATAATCAGAGCAATTCTCAGAGACACTGAGAACAAGATGGACAGTTCCCTCCTGGCACTTTCCCTGTAGGAGATACCGCAAGACGTTTCTGTAGATTGGGCACAGCGCTCTGCAGGGTGTTAGCAGAGACTTTCCCGGGACAGTGAAACCCTATGTCAGAGACACTGAGAAGAAGCCCCAATGTTCCCTCCAGGCACTTTCAGTGTGGGTGCCTTCTCCACGTGGTTCCTGCTTTCACTGCAGCGCTGAAGAGAATGTTAGCAAAGAGGTAACCGGGACAGTGAAAACAGTACTCAAAGACAGGGAGAGCAAGCTCTCTCTTGGCACTTTGGATGTGGGACATACAGCGAGATGTTTGCTGCTTTTGCGTTTGGCTGTTGGGCGATTTACAGCACAAAGATATCTAGTTGATTTGAAGCAGTTCCGAGAAAGTCTAAACATAATCCCCACTTCTCCCTCCTGGCACTTTCCATGTGGGAGATACAGCAGGATGTATATTGGTTTTGAGGACAACTCAATGGACAGTGTAGGGAGAAAAGGTCCTGGCTCCTTGAATGCCGTTTCTGGAGACACTGCGATCAATGAGGGAGATATGTCAAGATGTGTGTTGGTTTTGAGGACGGCTCTCTGGAGAGTCTTAGCAAAGAGGTCACAGGGATAATCAGAGCAATTCTCAGAGACACTGAGAACAAGATGGACAGTTCCCTCCTGGCACTTTCCCTGTAGGAGATACCGCAAGACGTTTCTGTAGATTGGGCACAGCGCTCTGCAGGGTGTTAGCAGAGACTTTCCCGGGACAGTGAAACCCTATGTCAGAGACACTGAGAAGAAGCCCCAATGTTCCCTCCAGGCACTTTCAGTGTGGGTGCCTTCTCCACGTGGTTCCTGGTTTCCCTGCAGCGCTGAAGAGAATGTTAGCAAAGAGGTAACCGGCACAGCGAAAACAGTACTCAAAGAGAGGGAGAGCAAGCTCTCTCTTGGCACTTTGGATGTGGGACATACAGCGAGATGTTTGCTGCTTTTGCGTTTGGCTGTTGGGAGATTTACAGCACAAAGATATCTAGTTGATTTGAAGCAGTTCCGAGAAAGTCTAAACATAATCGCCACTTCTCCCTCCTGGCACTTTCCATGTGGGAGATATAGCAGGATGTATATTGGTTTTGAGGACAACTCAATGGACAGTGTAGGGAGAAAAGTTCCTGGCTCCTTGAATGCCGTTCCTGGAGACACTGCGATCAATGTGGGAGATATGTCAAGATGTGTGTTGGTTTTGAGGACGGCTCTCTGGAGAGTCTTAGCAAAGAGGTCACAGGGATAATCAGAGCAATTCTCAGAGACACTGAGAACAAGATGGACAGTTCCCTCCTGGCACTTTCCCTGTAGGAGATACCGCAAGACGTTTCTGTAGATTGGGCACAGCGCTCTGCAGGGTGTTAGCAGAGACTTTCCCGGGACAGTGAAACCCTATGTCAGAGACACTGAGAAGAAGCCCCAATGTTCCCTCCAGGCACTTTCAGTGTGGGTGCCTTCTCCACGTGGTTCCTGGTTTCCCTGCAGCGCTGAAGAGAATGTTAGCAAAGAGGTAACCGGCACAGCGAAAACAGTACTCAAAGACAGGGAGAGCAAGCTCTCTCTTGGCACTTTGGATGTGGGACATACAGCGAGATGTTTGCTGCTTTTGCGTTTGGCTGTTGGGAGATTTACAGCACAAAGATATCTAGTTGATTTGAAGCAGTTCCGAGAAAGTCTAAACATAATCGCCACTTCTCCCTCCTGGCACTTTCCATGTGGGAGATATAGCAGGATGTATATTGGTTTTGAGGACAACTCAATGGACAGTGTAGGGAGAAAAGTTCCTGGCTCCTTGAATGCCGTTCCTGGAGACACTGCGATCAATGTGGGAGATATGTCAAGATGTGTGTTGGTTTTGAGGACGGCTCTCTGGAGAGTCTTAGCAAAGAGGTCACAGGGATAATCAGAGCAATTCTCAGAGACACTGAGAACAAGATGGACAGTTCCCTCCTGGCACTTTCCCTGTAGGAGATACCGCAAGACGTTTCTGTAGATTGGGCACAGCGCTCTGCAGGGTGTTAGCAGAGACTTTCCCGGGACAGTGAAACCCTATGTCAGAGACACTGAGAAGAAGCCCCAATGTTCCCTCCAGGCACTTTCAGTGTGGGTGCCTTCTCCACGTGGTTCCTGGTTTCCCTGCAGCGCTGAAGAGAATGTTAGCAAAGAGGTAACCGGCACAGCGAAAACAGTACTCAAAGACAGGGAGAGCAAGCTCTCTCTTGGCACTTTGGATGTGGGACATACAGCGAGATGTTTGCTGCTTTTGCGTTTGGCTGTTGGGAGATTTACAGCACAAAGATATCTAGTTGATTTGAAGCAGTTCCGAGAAAGTCTAAACATAATCGCCACTTCTCCCTCCTGGCACTTTCCATGTGGGAGATATAGCAGGATGTATATTGGTTTTGAGGACAACTCAATGGACAGTGTAGGGAGAAAAGTTCCTGGCTCCTTGAATGCCGTTCCTGGAGACACTGCGATCAATGTGGGAGATATGTCAAGATGTGTGTTGGTTTTGAGGACGGCTCTCTGGAGAGTCTTAGCAAAGAGGTCACAGGGATAATCAGAGCAATTCTCAGAGACACTGAGAACAAGATGGACAGTTCCCTCCTGGCACTTTCCCTGTAGGAGATACCGCAAGACGTTTCTGTAGATTGGGCACAGCGCTCTGCAGGGTGTTAGCAGAGACTTTCCCGGGACAGTGAAACCCTATGTCAGAGACACTGAGAAGAAGCCCCAATGTTCCCTCCAGGCACTTTCAGTGTGGGTGCCTTCTCCACGTGGTTCCTGCTTTCACTGCAGCGCTGAAGAGAATGTTAGCAAAGAGGTAACCGGGACAGTGAAAACAGTACTCAAAGACAGGGAGAGCAAGCTCTCTCTTGGCACTTTGGATGTGGGACATACAGCGAGATGTTTGCTGCTTTTGCGTTTGGCTGTTGGGCGATTTACAGCACAAAGATATCTAGTTGATTTGAAGCAGTTCCGAGAAAGTCTAAACATAATCCCCACTTCTCCCTCCTGGCACTTTCCATGTGGGAGATACAGCAGGATGTATATTGGTTTTGAGGACAACTCAATGGACAGTGTAGGGAGAAAAGGTCCTGGCTCCTTGAATGCCGTTTCTGGAGACACTGCGATCAATGAGGGAGATATGTCAAGATGTGTGTTGGTTTTGAGGACGGCTCTCTGGAGAGTCTTAGCAAAGAGGTCACAGGGATAATCAGAGCAATTCTCAGAGACACTGAGAACAAGATGGACAGTTCCCTCCTGGCACTTTCCCTGTAGGAGATACCGCAAGACGTTTCTGTAGATTGGGCACAGCGCTCTGCAGGGTGTTAGCAGAGACTTTCCCGGGACAGTGAAACCCTATGTCAGAGACACTGAGAAGAAGCCCCAATGTTCCCTCCAGGCACTTTCAGTGTGGGTGCCTTCTCCACGTGGTTCCTGGTTTCCCTGCAGCGCTGAAGAGAATGTTAGCAAAGAGGTAACCGGCACAGCGAAAACAGTACTCAAAGAGAGGGAGAGCAAGCTCTCTCTTGGCACTTTGGATGTGGGACATACAGCGAGATGTTTGCTGCTTTTGCGTTTGGCTGTTGGGAGATTTACAGCACAAAGATATCTAGTTGATTTGAAGCAGTTCCGAGAAAGTCTAAACATAATCGCCACTTCTCCCTCCTGGCACTTTCCATGTGGGAGATATAGCAGGATGTATATTGGTTTTGAGGACAACTCAATGGACAGTGTAGGGAGAAAAGTTCCTGGCTCCTTGAATGCCGTTCCTGGAGACACTGCGATCAATGTGGGAGATATGTCAAGATGTGTGTTGGTTTTGAGGACGGCTCTCTGGAGAGTCTTAGCAAAGAGGTCACAGGGATAATCAGAGCAATTCTCAGAGACACTGAGAACAAGATGGACAGTTCCCTCCTGGCACTTTCCCTGTAGGAGATACCGCAAGACGTTTCTGTAGATTGGGCACAGCGCTCTGCAGGGTGTTAGCAGAGACTTTCCCGGGACAGTGAAACCCTATGTCAGAGACACTGAGAAGAAGCCCCAATGTTCCCTCCAGGCACTTTCAGTGTGGGTGCCTTCTCCACGTGGTTCCTGGTTTCCCTGCAGCGCTGAAGAGAATGTTAGCAAAGAGGTAACCGGGACAGTGAAAACAGTACTCAAAGACAGGGAGAGCAAGCTCTCTCTTGGCACTTTGGATGTGGGACATACAGCGAGATGTTTGCTGCTTTTGCGTTTGGCTGTTGGGAGATTTACAGCACAAAGATATCTAGTTGATTTGAAGCAGTTCCGAGAAAGTCTAAACATAATCGCCACTTCTCCCTCCTGGCACTTTCCATGTGGGAGATATAGCAGGATGTATATTGGTTTTGAGGACAACTCAATGGACAGTGTAGGGAGAAAAGTTCCTGGCTCCTTGAATGCCGTTCCTGGAGACACTGCGATCAATGAGGGAGATATGTCAAGATGTGTGTTTGTTTTGAGGACGGCTCTCTGGAGAGTCTTAGCAAAGAGGTCACAGGGATAATCAGAGCAATTCTCAGAGACACTGAGAACAAGATGGACAGTTCCCTCCTGGCACTTTCCCTGTAGGAGATACCGCAAGACGTTTCTGTAGATTGGGCACAGCGCTCTGCAGGGTGTTAGCAGAGACTTTCCCGGGACAGTGAAACCCTATGTCAGAGACACTGAGAAGAAGCCCCAATGTTCCCTCCAGGCACTTTCAGTGTGGGTGCCTTCTCCACGTGGTTCCTGGTTTCCCTGCAGCGCTGAAGAGAATGTTAGCAAAGAGGTAACCGGCACAGCGAAAACAGTACTCAAAGAGAGGGAGAGCAAGCTCTCTCTTGGCACTTTGGATGTGGGACATACAGCGAGATGTTTGCTGCTTTTGCGTTTGGCTGTTGGGAGATTTACAGCACAAAGATATCTAGTTGATTTGAAGCAGTTCCGAGAAAGTCTAAACATAATCGCCACTTCTCCCTCCTGGCACTTTCCATGTGGGAGATATAGCAGGATGTATATTGGTTTTGAGGACAACTCAATGGACAGTGTAGGGAGAAAAGTTCCTGGCTCCTTGAATGCCGTTCCTGGAGACACTGCGATCAATGTGGGAGATATGTCAAGATGTGTGTTGGTTTTGAGGACGGCTCTCTGGAGAGTCTTAGCAAAGAGGTCACAGGGATAATCAGAGCAATTCTCAGAGACACTGAGAACAAGATGGACAGTTCCCTCCTGGCACTTTCCCTGTAGGAGATACCGCAAGACGTTTCTGTAGATTGGGCACAGCGCTCTGCAGGGTGTTAGCAGAGACTTTCCCGGGACAGTGAAACCCTATGTCAGAGACACTGAGAAGAAGCCCCAATGTTCCCTCCAGGCACTTTCAGTGTGGGTGCCTTCTCCACGTGGTTCCTGGTTTCCCTGCAGCGCTGAAGAGAATGTTAGCAAAGAGGTAACCGGCACAGCGAAAACAGTACTCAAAGAGAGGGAGAGCAAGCTCTCTCTTGGCACTTTGGATGTGGGACATACAGCGAGATGTTTGCTGCTTTTGCGTTTGGCTGTTGGGAGATTTACAGCACAAAGATATCTAGTTGATTTGAAGCAGTTCCGAGAAAGTCTAAACATAATCGCCACTTCTCCCTCCTGGCACTTTCCATGTGGGAGATATAGCAGGATGTATATTGGTTTTGAGGACAACTCAATGGACAGTGTAGGGAGAAAAGTTCCTGGCTCCTTGAATGCCGTTCCTGGAGACACTGCGATCAATGTGGGAGATATGTCAAGATGTGTGTTGGTTTTGAGGACGGCTCTCTGGAGAGTCTTAGCAAAGAGGTCACAGGGATAATCAGAGCAATTCTCAGAGACACTGAGAACAAGCTCGACAATTCCCTCCTGGCACTTTCCCTGTAGGAGATACCGCAAGACGTTTCTGTAGATTGGGCACAGCGCTCTGCAGGGTGTTAGCAGAGACTTTCCCGGGACAGTGAAACCCTATGTCAGAGACACTGAGAAGAAGCCCCAATGTTCCCTCCAGGCACTTTCAGTGTGGGTGCCTTCTCCACGTGGTTCCTGGTTTCCCTGCAGCGCTGAAGAGAATGTTAGCAAAGAGGTAACCGGCACAGCGAAAACAGTACTCAAAGAGAGGGAGAGCAAGCTCTCTCTTGGCACTTTGGATGTGGGACATACAGCGAGATGTTTGCTGCTTTTGCGTTTGGCTGTTGGGAGATTTACAGCACAAAGATATCTAGTTGATTTGAAGCAGTTCCGAGAAAGTCTAAACATAATCGCCACTTCTCCCTCCTGGCACTTTCCATGTGGGAGATATAGCAGGATGTATATTGGTTTTGAGGACAACTCAATGGACAGTGTAGGGAGAAAAGTTCCTGGCTCCTTGAATGCCGTTCCTGGAGACACTGCGATCAATGAGGGAGATATGTCAAGATGTGTGTTGGTTTTGAGGACGGCTCTCTGGAGAGTCTTAGCAAAGAGGTCACAGGGATAATCAGAGCAATTCTCAGAGACACTGAGAACAAGATGGACAGTTCCCTCCTGGCACTTTCCCTGTAGGAGATACCGCAAGACGTTTCTGTAGATTGGGCACAGCGCTCTGCAGGGTGTTAGCAGAGACTTTCCCGGGACAGTGAAACCCTATGTCAGAGACACTGAGAAGAAGCCCCAATGTTCCCTCCAGGCACTTTCAGTGTGGGTGCCTTCTCCACGTGGTTCCTGGTTTCCCTGCAGCGCTGAAGAGAATGTTAGCAAAGAGGTAACCGGCACAGCGAAAACAGTACTCAAAGAGAGGGAGAGCAAGCTCTCTCTTGGCACTTTGGATGTGGGACATACAGCGAGATGTTTGCTGCTTTTGCGTTTGGCTGTTGGGAGATTTACAGCACAAAGATATCTAGTTGATTTGAAGCAGTTCCGAGAAAGTCTAAACATAATCGCCACTTCTCCCTCCTGGCACTTTCCATGTGGGAGATATAGCAGGATGTATATTGGTTTTGAGGACAACTCAATGGACAGTGTAGGGAGAAAAGTTCCTGGCTCCTTGAATGCCGTTCCTGGAGACACTGCGATCAATGAGGGAGATATGTCAAGATGTGTGTTGGTTTTGAGGACGGCTCTCTGGAGAGTCTTAGCAAAGAGGTCACAGGGATAATCAGAGCAATTCTCAGAGACACTGAGAACAAGATGGACAGTTCCCTCCTGGCACTTTCCCTGTAGGAGATACCGCAAGACGTTTCTGTAGATTGGGCACAGCGCTCTGCAGGGTGTTAGCAGAGACTTTCCCGGGACAGTGAAACCCTATGTCAGAGACACTGAGAAGAAGCCCCAATGTTCCCTCCAGGCACTTTCAGTGTGGGTGCCTTCTCCACGTGGTTCCTGGTTTCCCTGCAGCGCTGAAGAGAATGTTAGCAAAGAGGTAACCGGCACAGCGAAAACAGTACTCAAAGAGAGGGAGAGCAAGCTCTCTCTTGGCACTTTGGATGTGGGACATACAGCGAGATGTTTGCTGCTTTTGCGTTTGGCTGTTGGGAGATTTACAGCACAAAGATATCTAGTTGATTTGAAGCAGTTCCGAGAAAGTCTAAACATAATCGCCACTTCTCCCTCCTGGCACTTTCCATGTGGGAGATATAGCAGGATGTATATTGGTTTTGAGGACAACTCAATGGACAGTGTAGGGAGAAAAGTTCCTGGCTCCTTGAATGCCGTTCCGGGAGACACTGCGATCAATGAGGGAGATATGTCAAGATGTGTGTTGGTTTTGAGGACGGCTCTCTGGAGAGTCTTAGCAAAGAGGTCACAGGGATAATCAGAGCAATTCTCAGAGACACTGAGAACAAGATGGACAGTTCCCTCCTGGCACTTTCCCTGTAGGAGATACCGCAAGACGTTTCTGTAGATTGGGCACAGCGCTCTGCAGGGTGTTAGCAGAGACTTTCCCGGGACAGTGAAACCCTATGTCAGAGACACTGAGAAGAAGCCCCAATGTTCCCTCCAGGCACTTTCAGTGTGGGTGCCTTCTCCACGTGGTTCCTGGTTTCCCTGCAGCGCTGAAGAGAATGTTAGCAAAGAGGTAACCGGCACAGCGAAAACAGTACTCAAAGACAGGGAGAGCAAGCTCTCTCTTGGCACTTTGGATGTGGGACATACAGCGAGATGTTTGCTGCTTTTGCGTTTGGCTGTTGGGAGATTTACAGCACAAAGATATCTAGTTGATTTGAAGCAGTTCCGAGAAAGTCTAAACATAATCGCCACTTCTCCCTCCTGGCACTTTCCATGTGGGAGATATAGCAGGATGTATATTGGTTTTGAGGACAACTCAATGGACAGTGTAGGGAGAAAAGTTCCTGGCTCCTTGAATGCCGTTCCTGGAGACACTGCGATCAATGTGGGAGATATGTCAAGATGTGTGTTGGTTTTGAGGACGGCTCTCTGGAGAGTCTTAGCAAAGAGGTCACAGGGATAATCAGAGCAATTCTCAGAGACACTGAGAACAAGATGGACAGTTCCCTCCTGGCACTTTCCCTGTAGGAGATACCGCAAGACGTTTCTGTAGATTGGGCACAGCGCTCTGCAGGGTGTTAGCAGAGACTTTCCCGGGACAGTGAAACCCTATGTCAGAGACACTGAGAAGAAGCCCCAATGTTCCCTCCAGGCACTTTCAGTGTGGGTGCCTTCTCCACGTGGTTCCTGGTTTCCCTGCAGCGCTGAAGAGAATGTTAGCAAAGAGGTAACCGGCACAGCGAAAACAGTACTCAAAGAGAGGGAGAGCAAGCTCTCTCTTGGCACTTTGGATGTGGGACATACAGCGAGATGTTTGCTGCTTTTGCGTTTGGCTGTTGGGAGATTTACAGCACAAAGATATCTAGTTGATTTGAAGCAGTTCCGAGAAAGTCTAAACATAATCGCCACTTCTCCCTCCTGGCACTTTCCATGTGGGAGATATAGCAGGATGTATATTGGTTTTGAGGACAACTCAATGGACAGTGTAGGGAGAAAAGTTCCTGGCTCCTTGAATGCCGTTCCTGGAGACACTGCGATCAATGTGGGAGATATGTCAAGATGTGTGTTGGTTTTGAGGACGGCTCTCTGGAGAGTCTTAGCAAAGAGGTCACAGGGATAATCAGAGCAATTCTCAGAGACACTGAGAACAAGATGGACAGTTCCCTCCTGGCACTTTCCCTGTAGGAGATACCGCAAGACGTTTCTGTAGATTGGGCACAGCGCTCTGCAGGGTGTTAGCAGAGACTTTCCCGGGACAGTGAAACCCTATGTCAGAGACACTGAGAAGAAGCCCCAATGTTCCCTCCAGGCACTTTCAGTGTGGGTGCCTTCTCCACGTGGTTCCTGGTTTCCCTGCAGCGCTGAAGAGAATGTTAGCAAAGAGGTAACCGGCACAGCGAAAACAGTACTCAAAGAGAGGGAGAGCAAGCTCTCTCTTGGCACTTTGGATGTGGGACATACAGCGAGATGTTTGCTGCTTTTGCGTTTGCCTGTTGGGAGATTTACAGCACAAAGATATCTAGTTGATTTGAAGCAGTTCCGAGAAAGTCTAAACATAATCGCCACTTCTCCCTCCTGGCACTTTCCATGTGGGAGATATAGCAGGATGTATATTGGTTTTGAGGACAACTCAATGGACAGTGTAGGGAGAAAAGTTCCTGGCTCCTTGAATGCCGTTCCTGGAGACACTGCGATCAATGTGGGAGATATGTCAAGATGTGTGTTGGTTTTGAGGACGGCTCTCTGGAGAGTCTTAGCAAAGAGGTCACAGGGATAATCAGAGCAATTCTCAGAGACACTGAGAACAAGATGGACAGTTCCCTCCTGGCACTTTCCCTGTAGGAGATACCGCAAGACGTTTCTGTAGATTGGGCACAGCGCTCTGCAGGGTGTTAGCAGAGACTTTCCCGGGACAGTGAAACCCTATGTCAGAGACACTGAGAAGAAGCCCCAATGTTCCCTCCAGGCACTTTCAGTGTGGGTGCCTTCTCCACGTGGTTCCTGGTTTCCCTGCAGCGCTGAAGAGAATGTTAGCAAAGAGGTAACCGGCACAGCGAAAACAGTACTCAAAGAGAGGGAGAGCAAGCTCTCTCTTGGCACTTTGGATGTGGGACATACAGCGAGATGTTTGCTGCTTTTGCGTTTGCCTGTTGGGAGATTTACAGCACAAAGATATCTAGTTGATTTGAAGCAGTTCCGAGAAAGTCTAAACATAATCGCCACTTCTCCCTCCTGGCACTTTCCATGTGGGAGATATAGCAGGATGTATATTGGTTTTGAGGACAACTCAATGGACAGTGTAGGGAGAAAAGTTCCTGGCTCCTTGAATGCCGTTCCTGGAGACACTGCGATCAATGTGGGAGATATGTCAAGATGTGTGTTGGTTTTGAGGACGGCTCTCTGGAGAGTCTTAGCAAAGAGGTCACAGGGATAATCAGAGCAATTCTCAGAGACACTGAGAACAAGATGGACAGTTCCCTCCTGGCACTTTCCCTGTAGGAGATACCGCAAGACGTTTCTGTAGATTGGGCACAGCGCTCTGCAGGGTGTTAGCAGAGACTTTCCCGGGACAGTGAAACCCTATGTCAGAGACACTGAGAAGAAGCCCCAATGTTCCCTCCAGGCACTTTCAGTGTGGGTGCCTTCTCCACGTGGTTCCTGGTTTCCCTGCAGCGCTGAAGAGAATGTTAGCAAAGAGGTAACCGGGACAGCGAAAACAGTACTCAAAGACAGGGAGAGCAAGCTCTCTCTTGGCACTTTGGATGTGGGACATACAGCGAGATGTTTGCTGCTTTTGCGTTTGGCTGTTGGGAGATTTACAGCACAAAGATATCTAGTTGATTTGAAGCAGTTCCGAGAAAGTCTAAACATAATCGCCACTTCTCCCTCCTGGCACTTTCCATGTGGGAGATATAGCAGGATGTATATTGGTTTTGAGGACAACTCAATGGACAGTGTAGGGAGAAAAGTTCCTGGCTCCTTGAATGCCGTTCCTGGAGACACTGCGATCAATGTGGGAGATATGTCAAGATGTGTGTTGGTTTTGAGGACGGCTCTCTGGAGAGTCTTAGCAAAGAGGTCACAGGGATAATCAGAGCAATTCTCAGAGACACTGAGAACAAGATGGACAGTTCCCTCCTGGCACTTTCCCTGTAGGAGATACCGCAAGACGTTTCTGTAGATTGGGCACAGCGCTCTGCAGGGTGTTAGCAGAGACTTTCCCGGGACAGTGAAACCCTATGTCAGAGACACTGAGAAGAAGCCCCAATGTTCCCTCCAGGCACTTTCAGTGTGGGTGCCTTCTCCACGTGGTTCCTGGTTTCCCTGCAGCGCTGAAGAGAATGTTAGCAAAGAGGTAACCGGCACAGCGAAAACAGTACTCAAAGACAGGGAGAGCAAGCTCTCTCTTGGCACTTTGGATGTGGGACATACAGCGAGATGTTTGCTGCTTTTGCGTTTGGCTGTTGGGAGATTTACAGCACAAAGATATCTAGTTGATTTGAAGCAGTTCCGAGAAAGTCTAAACATAATCGCCACTTCTCCCTCCTGGCACTTTCCATGTGGGAGATATAGCAGGATGTATATTGGTTTTGAGGACAACTCAATGGACAGTGTAGGGAGAAAAGTTCCTGGCTCCTTGAATGCCGTTCCTGGAGACACTGCGATCAATGTGGGAGATATGTCAAGATGTGTGTTGGTTTTGAGGACGGCTCTCTGGAGAGTCTTAGCAAAGAGGTCACAGGGATAATCAGAGCAATTCTCAGAGACACTGAGAACAAGATGGACAGTTCCCTCCTGGCACTTTCCCTGTAGGAGATACCGCAAGACGTTTCTGTAGATTGGGCACAGCACTCTGCAGGGTGTTAGCAGAGACTTTCCCGGGACAGTGAAACCCTATGTCAGAGACACTGAGAAGAAGCCCCAATGTTCCCTCCAGGCACTTTCAGTGTGGGTGCCTTCTCCACGTGGTTCCTGGTTTCCCTGCAGCGCTGAAGAGAATGTTAGCAAAGAGGTAACCGGGACAGCGAAAACAGTACTCAAAGACAGGGAGAGCAAGCTCTCTCTTGGCACTTTGGATGTGGGACATACAGCGAGATGTTTGCTGCTTTTGCGTTTGGCTGTTGGGAGATTTACAGCACAAAGATATCTAGTTGATTTGAAGCAGTTCCGAGAAAGTCTAAACATAATCGCCACTTCTCCCTCCTGGCACTTTCCATGTGGGAGATATAGCAGGATGTATATTGGTTTTGAGGACAACTCAATGGACAGTGTAGGGAGAAAAGTTCCTGGCTCCTTGAATGCCGTTCCTGGAGACACTGCGATCAATGTGGGAGATATGTCAAGATGTGTGTTGGTTTTGAGGACGGCTCTCTGGAGAGTCTTAGCAAAGAGGTCACAGGGATAATCAGAGCAATTCTCAGAGACACTGAGAACAAGATGGACAGTTCCCTCCTGGCACTTTCCCTGTAGGAGATACCGCAAGACGTTTCTGTAGATTGGGCACAGCGCTCTGCAGGGTGTTAGCAGAGACTTTCCCGGGACAGTGAAACCCTATGTCAGAGACACTGAGAAGAAGCCCCAATGTTCCCTCCAGGCACTTTCAGTGTGGGTGCCTTCTCCACGTGGTTCCTGGTTTCCCTGCAGCGCTGAAGAGAATGTTAGCAAAGAGGTAACCGGCACAGCGAAAACAGTACTCAAAGACAGGGAGAGCAAGCTCTCTCTTGGCACTTTGGATGTGGGACATACAGCGAGATGTTTGCTGCTTTTGCGTTTGGCTGTTGGGAGATTTACAGCACAAAGATATCTAGTTGATTTGAAGCAGTTCCGAGAAAGTCTAAACATAATCGCCACTTCTCCCTCCTGGCACTTTCCATGTGGGAGATATAGCAGGATGTATATTGGTTTTGAGGACAACTCAATGGACAGTGTAGGGAGAAAAGTTCCTGGCTCCTTGAATGCCGTTCCTGGAGACACTGCGATCAATGTGGGAGATATGTCAAGATGTGTGTTGGTTTTGAGGACGGCTCTCTGGAGAGTCTTAGCAAAGAGGTCACAGGGATAATCAGAGCAATTCTCAGAGACACTGAGAACAAGATGGACAGTTCCCTCCTGGCACTTTCCCTGTAGGAGATACCGCAAGACGTTTCTGTAGATTGGGCACAGCGCTCTGCAGGGTGTTAGCAGAGACTTTCCCGGGACAGTGAAACCCTATGTCAGAGACACTGAGAAGAAGCCCCAATGTTCCCTCCAGGCACTTTCAGTGTGGGTGCCTTCTCCACGTGGTTCCTGGTTTCCCTGCAGCGCTGAAGAGAATGTTAGCAAAGAGGTAACCGGCACAGCGAAAACAGTACTCAAAGACAGGGAGAGCAAGCTCTCTCTTGGCACTTTGGATGTGGGACATACAGCGAGATGTTTGCTGCTTTTGCGTTTGGCTGTTGGGAGATTTACAGCACAAAGATATCTAGTTGATTTGAAGCAGTTCCGAGAAAGTCTAAACATAATCGCCACTTCTCCCTCCTGGCACTTTCCATGTGGGAGATATAGCAGGATGTATATTGGTTTTGAGGACAACTCAATGGACAGTGTAGGGAGAAAAGTTCCTGGCTCCTTGAATGCCGTTCCTGGAGACACTGCGATCAATGTGGGAGATATGTCAAGATGTGTGTTTGTTTTGAGGACGGCTCTCTGGAGAGTCTTAGCAAAGAGGTCACAGGGATAATCAGAGCAATTCTCAGAGACACTGAGAACAAGATGGACAGTTCCCTCCTGGCACTTTCCCTGTAGGAGATACCGCAAGACGTTTCTGTAGATTGGGCACAGCGCTCTGCAGGGTGTTAGCAGAGACTTTCCCGGGACAGTGAAACCCTATGTCAGAGACACTGAGAAGAAGCCCCAATGTTCCCTCCAGGCACTTTCAGTGTGGGTGCCTTCTCCACGTGGTTCCTGCTTTCACTGCAGCGCTGAAGAGAATGTTAGCAAAGAGGTAACCGGGACAGCGAAAACAGTACTCAAAGACAGGGAGAGCAAGCTCTCTCTTGGCACTTTGGATGTGGGACATACAGCGAGATGTTTGCTGCTTTTGCGTTTGGCTGTTGGGAGATTTACAGCACAAAGATATCTAGTTGATTTGAAGCAGTTCCGAGAAAGTCTAAACATAATCGCCACTTCTCCCTCCTGGCACTTTCCATGTGGGAGATATAGCAGGATGTATATTGGTTTTGAGGACAACTCAATGGACAGTGTAGGGAGAAAAGTTCCTGGCTCCTTGAATGCCGTTCCTGGAGACACTGCGATCAATGTGGGAGATATGTCAAGATGTGTGTTGGTTTTGAGGACGGCTCTCTGGAGAGTCTTAGCAAAGAGGTCACAGGGATAATCAGAGCAATTCTCAGAGACACTGAGAACAAGATGGACAGTTCCCTCCTGGCACTTTCCCTGTAGGAGATACCGCAAGACGTTTCTGTAGATTGGGCACAGCGCTCTGCAGGGTGTTAGCAGAGACTTTCCCGGGACAGTGAAACCCTATGTCAGAGACACTGAGAAGAAGCCCCAATGTTCCCTCCAGGCACTTTCAGTGTGGGTGCCTTCTCCACGTGGTTCCTGGTTTCCCTGCAGCGCTGAAGAGAATGTTAGCAAAGAGGTAACCGGCACAGCGAAAACAGTACTCAAAGACAGGGAGAGCAAGCTCTCTCTTGGCACTTTGGATGTGGGACATACAGCGAGATGTTTGCTGCTTTTGCGTTTGGCTGTTGGGAGATTTACAGCACAAAGATATCTAGTTGATTTGAAGCAGTTCCGAGAAAGTCTAAACATAATCGCCACTTCTCCCTCCTGGCACTTTCCATGTGGGAGATATAGCAGGATGTATATTGGTTTTGAGGACAACTCAATGGACAGTGTAGGGAGAAAAGTTCCTGGCTCCTTGAATGCCGTTCCTGGAGACACTGCGATCAATGTGGGAGATATGTCAAGATGTGTGTTGGTTTTGAGGACGGCTCTCTGGAGAGTCTTAGCAAAGAGGTCACAGGGATAATCAGAGCAATTCTCAGAGACACTGAGAACAAGATGGACAGTTCCCTCCTGGCACTTTCCCTGTAGGAGATACCGCAAGACGTTTCTGTAGATTGGGCACAGCGCTCTGCAGGGTGTTAGCAGAGACTTTCCCGGGACAGTGAAACCCTATGTCAGAGACACTGAGAAGAAGCCCCAATGTTCCCTCCAGGCACTTTCAGTGTGGGTGCCTTCTCCACGTGGTTCCTGGTTTCCCTGCAGCGCTGAAGAGAATGTTAGCAAAGAGGTAACCGGGACAGCGAAAACAGTACTCAAAGACAGGGAGAGCAAGCTCTCTCTTGGCACTTTGGATGTGGGACATACAGCGAGATGTTTGCTGCTTTTGCGTTTGGCTGTTGGGAGATTTACAGCACAAAGATATCTAGTTGATTTGAAGCAGTTCCGAGAAAGTCTAAACATAATCGCCACTTCTCCCTCCTGGCACTTTCCATGTGGGAGATATAGCAGGATGTATATTGGTTTTGAGGACAACTCAATGGACAGTGTAGGGAGAAAAGTTCCTGGCTCCTTGAATGCCGTTCCTGGAGACACTGCGATCAATGTGGGAGATATGTCAAGATGTGTGTTGGTTTTGAGGACGGCTCTCTGGAGAGTCTTAGCAAAGAGGTCACAGGGATAATCAGAGCAATTCTCAGAGACACTGAGAACAAGATGGACAGTTCCCTCCTGGCACTTTCCCTGTAGGAGATACCGCAAGACGTTTCTGTAGATTGGGCACAGCGCTCTGCAGGGTGTTAGCAGAGACTTTCCCGGGACAGTGAAACCCTATGTCAGAGACACTGAGAAGAAGCCCCAATGTTCCCTCCAGGCACTTTCAGTGTGGGTGCCTTCTCCACGTGGTTCCTGGTTTCCCTGCAGCGCTGAAGAGAATGTTAGCAAAGAGGTAACCGGCACAGCGAAAACAGTACTCAAAGACAGGGAGAGCAAGCTCTCTCTTGGCACTTTGGATGTGGGACATACAGCGAGATGTTTGCTGCTTTTGCGTTTGGCTGTTGGGAGATTTACAGCACAAAGATATCTAGTTGATTTGAAGCAGTTCCGAGAAAGTCTAAACATAATCGCCACTTCTCCCTCCTGGCACTTTCCATGTGGGAGATATAGCAGGATGTATATTGGTTTTGAGGACAACTCAATGGACAGTGTAGGGAGAAAAGTTCCTGGCTCCTTGAATGCCGTTCCTGGAGACACTGCGATCAATGTGGGAGATATGTCAAGATGTGTGTTGGTTTTGAGGACGGCTCTCTGGAGAGTCTTAGCAAAGAGGTCACAGGGATAATCAGAGCAATTCTCAGAGACACTGAGAACAAGATGGACAGTTCCCTCCTGGCACTTTCCCTGTAGGAGATACCGCAAGACGTTTCTGTAGATTGGGCACAGCGCTCTGCAGGGTGTTAGCAGAGACTTTCCCGGGACAGTGAAACCCTATGTCAGAGACACTGAGAAGAAGCCCCAATGTTCCCTCCAGGCACTTTCAGTGTGGGTGCCTTCTCCACGTGGTTCCTGGTTTCCCTGCAGCGCTGAAGAGAATGTTAGCAAAGAGGTAACCGGCACAGCGAAAACAGTACTCAAAGACAGGGAGAGCAAGCTCTCTCTTGGCACTTTGGATGTGGGACATACAGCGAGATGTTTGCTGCTTTTGCGTTTGGCTGTTGGGAGATTTACAGCACAAAGATATCTAGTTGATTTGAAGCAGTTCCGAGAAAGTCTAAACATAATCGCCACTTCTCCCTCCTGGCACTTTCCATGTGGGAGATATAGCAGGATGTATATTGGTTTTGAGGACAACTCAATGGACAGTGTAGGGAGAAAAGTTCCTGGCTCCTTGAATGCCGTTCCTGGAGACACTGCGATCAATGTGGGAGATATGTCAAGATGTGTGTTGGTTTTGAGGACGGCTCTCTGGAGAGTCTTAGCAAAGAGGTCACAGGGATAATCAGAGCAATTCTCAGAGACACTGAGAACAAGATGGACAGTTCCCTCCTGGCACTTTCCCTGTAGGAGATACCGCAAGACGTTTCTGTAGATTGGGCACAGCGCTCTGCAGGGTGTTAGCAGAGACTTTCCCGGGACAGTGAAACCCTATGTCAGAGACACTGAGAAGAAGCCCCAATGTTCCCTCCAGGCACTTTCAGTGTGGGTGCCTTCTCCACGTGGTTCCTGGTTTCCCTGCAGCGCTGAAGAGAATGTTAGCAAAGAGGTAACCGGCACAGCGAAAACAGTACTCAAAGACAGGGAGAGCAAGCTCTCTCTTGGCACTTTGGATGTGGGACATACAGCGAGATGTTTGCTGCTTTTGCGTTTGGCTGTTGGGAGATTTACAGCACAAAGATATCTAGTTGATTTGAAGCAGTTCCGAGAAAGTCTAAACATAATCGCCACTTCTCCCTCCTGGCACTTTCCATGTGGGAGATATAGCAGGATGTATATTGGTTTTGAGGACAACTCAATGGACAGTGTAGGGAGAAAAGTTCCTGGCTCCTTGAATGCCGTTCCTGGAGACACTGCGATCAATGTGGGAGATATGTCAAGATGTGTGTTGGTTTTGAGGACGGCTCTCTGGAGAGTCTTAGCAAAGAGGTCACAGGGATAATCAGAGCAATTCTCAGAGACACTGAGAACAAGCTCGACAATTCCCTCCTGGCACTTTCCCTGTAGGAGATACCGCAAGACGTTTCTGTAGATTGGGCACAGCGCTCTGCAGGGTGTTAGCAGAGACTTTCCCGGGACAGTGAAACCCTATGTCAGAGACACTGAGAAGAAGCCCCAATGTTCCCTCCAGGCACTTTCAGTGTGGGTGCCTTCTCCACGTGGTTCCTGGTTTCCCTGCAGCGCTGAAGAGAATGTTAGCAAAGAGGTAACCGGCACAGCGAAAACAGTACTCAAAGACAGGGAGAGCAAGCTCTCTCTTGGCACTTTGGATGTGGGACATACAGCGAGATGTTTGCTGCTTTTGCGTTTGGCTGTTGGGAGATTTACAGCACAAAGATATCTAGTTGATTTGAAGCAGTTCCGAGAAAGTCTAAACATAATCGCCACTTCTCCCTCCTGGCACTTTCCATGTGGGAGATATAGCAGGATGTATATTGGTTTTGAGGACAACTCAATGGACAGTGTAGGGAGAAAAGTTCCTGGCTCCTTGAATGCCGTTCCTGGAGACACTGCGATCAATGTGGAAGATATGTCAAGATGTGTGTTGGTTTTGAGGACGGCTCTCTGGAGAGTCTTAGCAAAGAGGTCACAGGGATAATCAGAGCAATTCTCAGAGACACTGAGAACAAGATGGACAGTTCCCTCCTGGCACTTTCCCTGTAGGAGATACCGCAAGACGTTTCTGTAGATTGGGCACAGCGCTCTGCAGGGTGTTAGCAGAGACTTTCCCGGGACAGTGAAACCCTATGTCAGAGACACTGAGAAGAAGCCCCAATGTTCCCTCCAGGCACTTTCAGTGTGGGTGCCTTCTCCACGTGGTTCCTGGTTTCCCTGCAGCGCTGAAGAGAATGTTAGCAAAGAGGTAACCGGCACAGCGAAAACAGTACTCAAAGACAGGGAGAGCAAGCTCTCTCTTGGCACTTTGGATGTGGGACATACAGCGAGATGTTTGCTGCTTTTGCGTTTGGCTGTTGGGAGATTTACAGCACAAAGATATCTAGTTGATTTGAAGCAGTTCCGAGAAAGTCTAAACATAATCGCCACTTCTCCCTCCTGGCACTTTCCATGTGGGAGATATAGCAGGATGTATATTGGTTTTGAGGACAACTCAATGGACAGTGTAGGGAGAAAAGTTCCTGGCTCCTTGAATGCCGTTCCTGGAGACACTGCGATCAATGTGGGAGATATGTCAAGATGTGTGTTGGTTTTGAGGACGGCTCTCTGGAGAGTCTTAGCAAAGAGGTCACAGGGATAATCAGAGCAATTCTCAGAGACACTGAGAACAAGCTCGACAATTCCCTCCTGGCACTTTCCCTGTAGGAGATACCGCAAGACGTTTCTGTAGATTGGGCACAGCGCTCTGCAGGGTGTTAGCAGAGACTTTCCCGGGACAGTGAAACCCTATGTCAGAGACACTGAGAAGAAGCCCCAATGTTCCCTCCAGGCACTTTCAGTGTGGGTGCCTTCTCCACGTGGTTCCTGGTTTCCCTGCAGCGCTGAAGAGAATGTTAGCAAAGAGGTAACCGGCACAGCGAAAACAGTACTCAAAGACAGGGAGAGCAAGCTCTCTCTTGGCACTTTGGATGTGGGACATACAGCGAGATGTTTGCTGCTTTTGCGTTTGGCTGTTGGGAGATTTACAGCACAAAGATATCTAGTTGATTTGAAGCAGTTCCGAGAAAGTCTAAACATAATCGCCACTTCTCCCTCCTGGCACTTTCCATGTGGGAGATATAGCAGGATGTATATTGGTTTTGAGGACAACTCAATGGACAGTGTAGGGAGAAAAGTTCCTGGCTCCTTGAATGCCGTTCCTGGAGACACTGCGATCAATGTGGGAGATATGTCAAGATGTGTGTTGGTTTTGAGGACGGCTCTCTGGAGAGTCTTAGCAAAGAGGTCACAGGGATAATCAGAGCAATTCTCAGAGACACTGAGAACAAGATGGACAGTTCCCTCCTGGCACTTTCCCTGTAGGAGATACCGCAAGACGTTTCTGTAGATTGGGCACAGCGCTCTGCAGGGTGTTAGCAGAGACTTTCCCGGGACAGTGAAACCCTATGTCAGAGACACTGAGAAGAAGCCCCAATGTTCCCTCCAGGCACTTTCAGTGTGGGTGCCTTCTCCACGTGGTTCCTGGTTTCCCTGCAGCGCTGAAGAGAATGTTAGCAAAGAGGTAACCGGCACAGCGAAAACAGTACTCAAAGACAGGGAGAGCAAGCTCTCTCTTGGCACTTTGGATGTGGGACATACAGCGAGATGTTTGCTGCTTTTGCGTTTGGCTGTTGGGAGATTTACAGCACAAAGATATCTAGTTGATTTGAAGCAGTTCCGAGAAAGTCTAAACATAATCGCCACTTCTCCCTCCTGGCACTTTCCATGTGGGAGATATAGCAGGATGTATATTGGTTTTGAGGACAACTCAATGGACAGTGTAGGGAGAAAAGTTCCTGGCTCCTTGAATGCCGTTCCTGGAGACACTGCGATCAATGTGGGAGATATGTCAAGATGTGTGTTGGTTTTGAGGACGGCTCTCTGGAGAGTCTTAGCAAAGAGGTCACAGGGATAATCAGAGCAATTCTCAGAGACACTGAGAACAAGCTCGACAATTCCCTCCTGGCACTTTCCCTGTAGGAGATACCGCAAGACGTTTCTGTAGATTGGGCACAGCGCTCTGCAGGGTGTTAGCAGAGACTTTCCCGGGACAGTGAAACCCTATGTCAGAGACACTGAGAAGAAGCCCCAATGTTCCCTCCAGGCACTTTCAGTGTGGGTGCCTTCTCCACGTGGTTCCTGGTTTCCCTGCAGCGCTGAAGAGAATGTTAGCAAAGAGGTAACCGGCACAGCGAAAACAGTACTCAAAGACAGGGAGAGCAAGCTCTCTCTTGGCACTTTGGATGTGGGACATACAGCGAGATGTTTGCTGCTTTTGCGTTTGGCTGTTGGGAGATTTACAGCACAAAGATATCTAGTTGATTTGAAGCAGTTCCGAGAAAGTCTAAACATAATCGCCACTTCTCCCTCCTGGCACTTTCCATGTGGGAGATATAGCAGGATGTATATTGGTTTTGAGGACAACTCAATGGACAGTGTAGGGAGAAAAGTTCCTGGCTCCTTGAATGCCGTTCCTGGAGACACTGCGATCAATGTGGGAGATATGTCAAGATGTGTGTTGGTTTTGAGGACGGCTCTCTGGAGAGTCTTAGCAAAGAGGTCACAGGGATAATCAGAGCAATTCTCAGAGACACTGAGAACAAGATGGACAGTTCCCTCCTGGCACTTTCCCTGTAGGAGATACCGCAAGACGTTTCTGTAGATTGGGCACAGCGCTCTGCAGGGTGTTAGCAGAGACTTTCCCGGGACAGTGAAACCCTATGTCAGAGACACTGAGAAGAAGCCCCAATGTTCCCTCCAGGCACTTTCAGTGTGGGTGCCTTCTCCACGTGGTTCCTGGTTTCCCTGCAGCGCTGAAGAGAATGTTAGCAAAGAGGTAACCGGCACAGCGAAAACAGTACTCAAAGACAGGGAGAGCAAGCTCTCTCTTGGCACTTTGGATGTGGGACATACAGCGAGATGTTTGCTGCTTTTGCGTTTGGCTGTTGGGAGATTTACAGCACAAAGATATCTAGTTGATTTGAAGCAGTTCCGAGAAAGTCTAAACATAATCGCCACTTCTCCCTCCTGGCACTTTCCATGTGGGAGATATAGCAGGATGTATATTGGTTTTGAGGACAACTCAATGGACAGTGTAGGGAGAAAAGTTCCTGGCTCCTTGAATGCCGTTCCTGGAGACACTGCGATCAATGTGGGAGATATGTCAAGATGTGTGTTGGTTTTGAGGACGGCTCTCTGGAGAGTCTTAGCAAAGAGGTCACAGGGATAATCAGAGCAATTCTCAGAGACACTGAGAACAAGATGGACAGTTCCCTCCTGGCACTTTCCCTGTAGGAGATACCGCAAGACGTTTCTGTAGATTGGGCACAGCGCTCTGCAGGGTGTTAGCAGAGACTTTCCCGGGACAGTGAAACCCTATGTCAGAGACACTGAGAAGAAGCCCCAATGTTCCCTCCAGGCACTTTCAGTGTGGGTGCCTTCTCCACGTGGTTCCTGGTTTCCCTGCAGCGCTGAAGAGAATGTTAGCAAAGAGGTAACCGGCACAGCGAAAACAGTACTCAAAGACAGGGAGAGCAAGCTCTCTCTTGGCACTTTGGATGTGGGACATACAGCGAGATGTTTGCTGCTTTTGCGTTTGGCTGTTGGGAGATTTACAGCACAAAGATATCTAGTTGATTTGAAGCAGTTCCGAGAAAGTCTAAACATAATCGCCACTTCTCCCTCCTGGCACTTTCCATGTGGGAGATATAGCAGGATGTATATTGGTTTTGAGGACAACTCAATGGACAGTGTAGGGAGAAAAGTTCCTGGCTCCTTGAATGCCGTTCCTGGAGACACTGCGATCAATGTGGGAGATATGTCAAGATGTGTGTTTGTTTTGAGGACGGCTCTCTGGAGAGTCTTAGCAAAGAGGTCACAGGGATAATCAGAGCAATTCTCAGAGACACTGAGAACAAGATGGACAGTTCCCTCCTGGCACTTTCCCTGTAGGAGATACCGCAAGACGTTTCTGTAGATTGGGCACAGCGCTCTGCAGGGTGTTAGCAGAGACTTTCCCGGGACAGTGAAACCCTATGTCAGAGACACTGAGAAGAAGCCCCAATGTTCCCTCCAGGCACTTTCAGTGTGGGTGCCTTCTCCACGTGGTTCCTGCTTTCACTGCAGCGCTGAAGAGAATGTTAGCAAAGAGGTAACCGGGACAGCGAAAACAGTACTCAAAGACAGGGAGAGCAAGCTCTCTCTTGGCACTTTGGATGTGGGACATACAGCGAGATGTTTGCTGCTTTTGCGTTTGGCTGTTGGGAGATTTACAGCACAAAGATATCTAGTTGATTTGAAGCAGTTCCGAGAAAGTCTAAACATAATCGCCACTTCTCCCTCCTGGCACTTTCCATGTGGGAGATATAGCAGGATGTATATTGGTTTTGAGGACAACTCAATGGACAGTGTAGGGAGAAAAGTTCCTGGCTCCTTGAATGCCGTTCCTGGAGACACTGCGATCAATGAGGGAGATATGTCAAGATGTGTGTTGGTTTTGAGGACGGCTCTCTGGAGAGTCTTAGCAAAGAGGTCACAGGGATAATCAGAGCAATTCTCAGAGACACTGAGAACAAGATGGACAGTTCCCTCCTGGCACTTTCCCTGTAGGAGATACCGCAAGACGTTTCTGTAGATTGGGCACAGCGCTCTGCAGGGTGTTAGCAGAGACTTTCCCGGGACAGTGAAACCCTATGTCAGAGACACTGAGAAGAAGCCCCAATGTTCCCTCCAGGCACTTTCAGTGTGGGTGCCTTCTCCACGTGGTTCCTGGTTTCCCTGCAGCGCTGAAGAGAATGTTAGCAAAGAGGTAACCGGCACAGCGAAAACAGTACTCAAAGACAGGGAGAGCAAGCTCTCTCTTGGCACTTTGGATGTGGGACATACAGCGAGATGTTTGCTGCTTTTGCGTTTGGCTGTTGGGAGATTTACAGCACAAAGTTATCTAGTTGATTTGAAGCAGTTCCGAGAAAGTCTAAACATAATCGCCACTTCTCCCTCCTGGCACTTTCCATGTGGGAGATATAGCAGGATGTATATTGGTTTTGAGGACAACTCAATGGACAGTGTAGGGAGAAAAGTTCCTGGCTCCTTGAATGCCGTTCCTGGAGACACTGCGATCAATGAGGGAGATATGTCAAGATGTGTGTTGGTTTTGAGGACGGCTCTCTGGAGAGTCTTAGCAAAGAGGTCACAGGGATAATCAGAGCAATTCTCAGAGACACTGAGAACAAGATGGACAGTTCCCTCCTGGCACTTTCCCTGTAGGAGATACCGCAAGACGTTTCTGTAGATTGGGCACAGCGCTCTGCAGGGTGTTAGCAGAGACTTTCCCGGGACAGTGAAACCCTATGTCAGAGACACTGAGAAGAAGCCCCAATGTTCCCTCCAGGCACTTTCAGTGTGGGTGCCTTCTCCACGTGGTTCCTGGTTTCCCTGCAGCGCTGAAGAGAATGTTAGCAAAGAGGTAACCGGCACAGCGAAAACAGTACTCAAAGAGAGGGAGAGCAAGCTCTCTCTTGGCACTTTGGATGTGGGACATACAGCGAGATGTTTGCTGCTTTTGCGTTTGGCTGTTGGGAGATTTACAGCACAAAGATATCTAGTTGATTTGAAGCAGTTCCGAGAAAGTCTAAACATAATCGCCACTTCTCCCTCCTGGCACTTTCCATGTGGGAGATATAGCAGGATGTATATTGGTTTTGAGGACAACTCAATGGACAGTGTAGGGAGAAAAGTTCCTGGCTCCTTGAATGCCGTTCCTGGAGACACTGCGATCAATGAGGGAGATATGTCAAGATGTGTGTTGGTTTTGAGGACGGCTCTCTGGAGAGTCTTAGCAAAGAGGTCACAGGGATAATCAGAGCAATTCTCAGAGACACTGAGAACAAGATGGACAGTTCCCTCCTGGCACTTTCCCTGTAGGAGATACCGCAAGACGTTTCTGTAGATTGGGCACAGCGCTCTGCAGGGTGTTAGCAGAGACTTTCCCGGGACAGTGAAACCCTATGTCAGAGACACTGAGAAGAAGCCCCAATGTTCCCTCCAGGCACTTTCAGTGTGGGTGCCTTCTCCACGTGGTTCCTGGTTTCCCTGCAGCGCTGAAGAGAATGTTAGCAAAGAGGTAACCGGGACAGTGAAAACAGTACTCAAAGAGAGGGAGAGCAAGCTCTCTCTTGGCACTTTGGATGTGGGACATACAGCGAGATGTTTGCTGCTTTTGCGTTTGGCTGTTGGGAGATTTACAGCACAAAGATATCTAGTTGATTTGAAGCAGTTCCGAGAAAGTCTAAACATAATCGCCACTTCTCCCTCCTGGCACTTTCCATGTGGGAGATATAGCAGGATGTATATTGGTTTTGAGGACAACTCAATGGAGAGTGTAGGGAGAAAAGTTCCTGGCTCCTTGAATGCCGTTCCTGGAGACACTGCGATCAATGAGGGAGATATGTCAAGATGTGTGTTTGTTTTGAGGACGGCTCTCTGGAGAGTCTTAGCAAAGAGGTCACAGGGATAATCAGAGCAATTCTCAGAGACACTGTGAACAAGATGGACAGTTCCCTCCTGGCACTTTCCCTGTAGGAGATACCGCAAGACGTTTCTGTAGATTGGGCACAGCGCTCTGCAGGGTGTTAGCAGAGACTTTCCCGGGACAGTGAAACCCTATGTCAGAGACACTGAGAAGAAGCCCCAATGTTCCCTCCAGGCACTTTCAGTGTGGGTGCCTTCTCCACGTGGTTCCTGGTTTCCCTGCAGCGCTGAAGAGAATGTTAGCAAAGAGGTAACCGGCACAGCGAAAACAGTACTCAAAGACAGGGAGAGCAAGCTCTCTCTTGGCACTTTGGATGTGGGACATACAGCGAGATGTTTGCTGCTTTTGCGTTTGGCTGTTGGGAGATTTACAGCACAAAGATATCTAGTTGATTTGAAGCAGTTCCGAGAAAGTCTAAACATAATCGCCACTTCTCCCTCCTGGCACTTTCCATGTGGGAGATATAGCAGGATGTATATTGGTTTTGAGGACAACTCAATGGACAGTGTAGGGAGAAAAGTTCCTGGCTCCTTGAATGCCGTTCCTGGAGACACTGCGATCAATGTGGGAGATATGTCAAGATGTGTGTTGGTTTTGAGGACGGCTCTCTGGAGAGTCTTAGCAAAGAGGTCACAGGGATAATCAGAGCAATTCTCAGAGACACTGAGAACAAGATGGACAGTTCCCTCCTGGCACTTTCCCTGTAGGAGATACCGCAAGACGTTTCTGTAGATTGGGCACAGCGCTCTGCAGGGTGTTAGCAGAGACTTTCCCGGGACAGTGAAACCCTATGTCAGAGACACTGAGAAGAAGCCCCAATGTTCCCTCCAGGCACTTTCAGTGTGGGTGCCTTCTCCACGTGGTTCCTGGTTTCCCTGCAGCGCTGAAGAGAATGTTAGCAAAGAGGTAACCGGCACAGCGAAAACAGTACTCAAAGACAGGGAGAGCAAGCTCTCTCTTGGCACTTTGGATGTGGGACATACAGCGAGATGTTTGCTGCTTTTGCGTTTGGCTGTTGGGAGATTTACAGCACAAAGATATCTAGTTGATTTGAAGCAGTTCCGAGAAAGTCTAAACATAATCGCCACTTCTCCCTCCTGGCACTTTCCATGTGGGAGATATAGCAGGATGTATATTGGTTTTGAGGACAACTCAATGGACAGTGTAGGGAGAAAAGTTCCTGGCTCCTTGAATGCCGTTCCTGGAGACACTGCGATCAATGTGGGAGATATGTCAAGATGTGTGTTGGTTTTGAGGACGGCTCTCTGGAGAGTCTTAGCAAAGAGGTCACAGGGATAATCAGAGCAATTCTCAGAGACACTGAGAACAAGATGGACAGTTCCCTCCTGGCACTTTCCCTGTAGGAGATACCGCAAGACGTTTCTGTAGATTGGGCACAGCGCTCTGCAGGGTGTTAGCAGAGACTTTCCCGGGACAGTGAAACCCTATGTCAGAGACACTGAGAAGAAGCCCCAATGTTCCCTCCAGGCACTTTCAGTGTGGGTGCCTTCTCCACGTGGTTCCTGGTTTCCCTGCAGCGCTGAAGAGAATGTTAGCAAAGAGGTAACCGGCACAGCGAAAACAGTACTCAAAGACAGGGAGAGCAAGCTCTCTCTTGGCACTTTGGATGTGGGACATACAGCGAGATGTTTGCTGCTTTTGCGTTTGGCTGTTGGGAGATTTACAGCACAAAGATATCTAGTTGATTTGAAGCAGTTCCGAGAAAGTCTAAACATAATCGCCACTTCTCCCTCCTGGCACTTTCCATGTGGGAGATATAGCAGGATGTATATTGGTTTTGAGGACAACTCAATGGACAGTGTAGGGAGAAAAGTTCCTGGCTCCTTGAATGCCGTTCCTGGAGACACTGCGATCAATGAGGGAGATATGTCAAGATGTGTGTTGGTTTTGAGGACGGCTCTCTGGAGAGTCTTAGCAAAGAGGTCACAGGGATAATCAGAGCAATTCTCAGAGACACTGAGAACAAGATGGACAGTTCCCTCCTGGCACTTTCCCTGTAGGAGATACCGCAAGACGTTTCTGTAGATTGGGCACAGCGCTCTGCAGGGTGTTAGCAGAGACTTTCCCGGGACAGTGAAACCCTATGTCAGAGACACTGAGAAGAAGCCCCAATGTTCCCTCCAGGCACTTTCAGTGTGGGTGCCTTCTCCACGTGGTTCCTGGTTTCCCTGCAGCGCTGAAGAGAATGTTAGCAAAGAGGTAACCGGCACAGCGAAAACAGTACTCAAAGACAGGGAGAGCAAGCTCTCTCTTGGCACTTTGGATGTGGGACATACAGCGAGATGTTTGCTGCTTTTGCGTTTGGCTGTTGGGAGATTTACAGCACAAAGATATCTAGTTGATTTGAAGCAGTTCCGAGAAAGTCTAAACATAATCGCCACTTCTCCCTCCTGGCACTTTCCATGTGGGAGATATAGCAGGATGTATATTGGTTTTGAGGACAACTCAATGGACAGTGTAGGGAGAAAAGTTCCTGGCTCCTTGAATGCCGTTCCTGGAGACACTGCGATCAATGAGGGAGATATGTCAAGATGTGTGTTGGTTTTGAGGACGGCTCTCTGGAGAGTCTTAGCAAAGAGGTCACAGGGATAATCAGAGCAATTCTCAGAGACACTGAGAACAAGCTCGACAATTCCCTCCTGGCACTTTCCCTGTAGGAGATACCGCAAGACGTTTCTGTAGATTGGGCACAGCGCTCTGCAGGGTGTTAGCAGAGACTTTCCCGGGACAGTGAAACCCTATGTCAGAGACACTGAGAAGAAGCCCCAATGTTCCCTCCAGGCACTTTCAGTGTGGGTGCCTTCTCCACGTGGTTCCTGGTTTCCCTGCAGCGCTGAAGAGAATGTTAGCAAAGAGGTAACCGGCACAGCGAAAACAGTACTCAAAGACAGGGAGAGCAAGCTCTCTCTTGGCACTTTGGATGTGGGACATACAGCGAGATGTTTGCTGCTTTTGCGTTTGGCTGTTGGGAGATTTACAGCACAAAGATATCTAGTTGATTTGAAGCAGTTCCGAGAAAGTCTAAACATAATCGCCACTTCTCCCTCCTGGCACTTTCCATGTGGGAGATATAGCAGGATGTATATTGGTTTTGAGGACAACTCAATGGACAGTGTAGGGAGAAAAGTTCCTGGCTCCTTGAATGCCGTTCCTGGAGACACTGCGATCAATGAGGGAGATATGTCAAGATGTGTGTTGGTTTTGAGGACGGCTCTCTGGAGAGTCTTAGCAAAGAGGTCACAGGGATAATCAGAGCAATTCTCAGAGACACTGAGAACAAGCTCGACAATTCCCTCCTGGCACTTTCCCTGTAGGAGATACCGCAAGACGTTTCTGTAGATTGGGCACAGCGCTCTGCAGGGTGTTAGCAGAGACTTTCCCGGGACAGTGAAACCCTATGTCAGAGACACTGAGAAGAAGCCCCAATGTTCCCTCCAGGCACTTTCAGTGTGGGTGCCTTCTCCACGTGGTTCCTGGTTTCCCTGCAGCGCTGAAGAGAATGTTAGCAAAGAGGTAACCGGCACAGCGAAAACAGTACTCAAAGACAGGGAGAGCAAGCTCTCTCTTGGCACTTTGGATGTGGGACATACAGCGAGATGTTTGCTGCTTTTGCGTTTGGCTGTTGGGAGATTTACAGCACAAAGATATCTAGTTGATTTGAAGCAGTTCCGAGAAAGTCTAAACATAATCGCCACTTCTCCCTCCTGGCACTTTCCATGTGGGAGATATAGCAGGATGTATATTGGTTTTGAGGACAACTCAATGGACAGTGTAGGGAGAAAAGTTCCTGGCTCCTTGAATGCCGTTCCTGGAGACACTGCGATCAATGTGGGAGATATGTCAAGATGTGTGTTGGTTTTGAGGACGGCTCTCTGGAGAGTCTTAGCAAAGAGGTCACAGGGATAATCAGAGCAATTCTCAGAGACACTGAGAACAAGATGGACAGTTCCCTCCTGGCACTTTCCCTGTAGGAGATACCGCAAGACGTTTCTGTAGATTGGGCACAGCGCTCTGCAGGGTGTTAGCAGAGACTTTCCCGGGACAGTGAAACCCTATGTCAGAGACACTGAGAAGAAGCCCCAATGTTCCCTCCAGGCACTTTCAGTGTGGGTGCCTTCTCCACGTGGTTCCTGGTTTCCCTGCAGCGCTGAAGAGAATGTTAGCAAAGAGGTAACCGGCACAGCGAAAACAGTACTCAAAGACAGGGAGAGCAAGCTCTCTCTTGGCACTTTGGATGTGGGACATACAGCGAGATGTTTGCTGCTTTTGCGTTTGGCTGTTGGGAGATTTACAGCACAAAGATATCTAGTTGATTTGAAGCAGTTCCGAGAAAGTCTAAACATAATCGCCACTTCTCCCTCCTGGCACTTTCCATGTGGGAGATATAGCAGGATGTATATTGGTTTTGAGGACAACTCAATGGACAGTGTAGGGAGAAAAGTTCCTGGCTCCTTGAATGCCGTTCCTGGAGACACTGCGATCAATGAGGGAGATATGTCAAGATGTGTGTTGGTTTTGAGGACGGCTCTCTGGAGAGTCTTAGCAAAGAGGTCACAGGGATAATCAGAGCAATTCTCAGAGACACTGAGAACAAGATGGACAGTTCCCTCCTGGCACTTTCCCTGTAGGAGATACCGCAAGACGTTTCTGTAGATTGGGCACAGCGCTCTGCAGGGTGTTAGCAGAGACTTTCCCGGGACAGTGAAACCCTATGTCAGAGACACTGAGAAGAAGCCCCAATGTTCCCTCCAGGCACTTTCAGTGTGGGTGCCTTCTCCACGTGGTTCCTGGTTTCCCTGCAGCGCTGAAGAGAATGTTAGCAAAGAGGTAACCGGCACAGCGAAAACAGTACTCAAAGACAGGGAGAGCAAGCTCTCTCTTGGCACTTTGGATGTGGGACATACAGCGAGATGTTTGCTGCTTTTGCGTTTGGCTGTTGGGAGATTTACAGCACAAAGATATCTAGTTGATTTGAAGCAGTTCCGAGAAAGTCTAAACATAATCGCCACTTCTCCCTCCTGGCACTTTCCATGTGGGAGATATAGCAGGATGTATATTGGTTTTGAGGACAACTCAATGGACAGTGTAGGGAGAAAAGTTCCTGGCTCCTTGAATGCCGTTCCTGGAGACACTGCGATCAATGAGGGAGATATGTCAAGATGTGTGTTGGTTTTGAGGACGGCTCTCTGGAGAGTCTTAGCAAAGAGGTCACAGGGATAATCAGAGCAATTCTCAGAGACACTGAGAACAAGATGGACAGTTCCCTCCTGGCACTTTCCCTGTAGGAGATACCGCAAGACGTTTCTGTAGATTGGGCACAGCGCTCTGCAGGGTGTTAGCAGAGACTTTCCCGGGACAGTGAAACCCTATGTCAGAGACACTGAGAAGAAGCCCCAATGTTCCCTCCAGGCACTTTCAGTGTGGGTGCCTTCTCCACGTGGTTCCTGGTTTCCCTGCAGCGCTGAAGAGAATGTTAGCAAAGAGGTAACCGGGACAGTGAAAACAGTACTCAAAGACAGGGAGAGCAAGCTCTCTCTTGGCACTTTGGATGTGGGACATACAGCGAGATGTTTGCTGCTTTTGCGTTTGGCTGTTGGGAGATTTACAGCACAAAGATATCTAGTTGATTTGAAGCAGTTCCGAGAAAGTCTAAACATAATCGCCACTTCTCCCTCCTGGCACTTTCCATGTGGGAGATATAGCAGGATGTATATTGGTTTTGAGGACAACTCAATGGACAGTGTAGGGAGAAAAGTTCCTGGCTCCTTGAATGCCGTTCCTGGAGACACTGCGATCAATGTGGGAGATATGTCAAGATGTGTGTTTGTTTTGAGGACGGCTCTCTGGAGAGTCTTAGCAAAGAGGTCACAGGGATAATCAGAGCAATTCTCAGAGACACTGAGAACAAGCTCGACAATTCCCTCCTGGCACTTTCCCTGTAGGAGATACCGCAAGACGTTTCTGTAGATTGGGCACAGCGCTCTGCAGGGTGTTAGCAGAGACTTTCCCGGGACAGTGAAACCCTATGTCAGAGACACTGAGAAGAAGCCCCAATGTTCCCTCCAGGCACTTTCAGTGTGGGTGCCTTCTCCACGTGGTTCCTGGTTTCCCTGCAGCGCTGAAGAGAATGTTAGCAAAGAGGTAACCGGCACAGCGAAAACAGTACTCAAAGACAGGGAGAGCAAGCTCTCTCTTGGCACTTTGGATGTGGGACATACAGCGAGATGTTTGCTGCTTTTGCGTTTGGCTGTTGGGAGATTTACAGCACAAAGATATCTAGTTGATTTGAAGCAGTTCCGAGAAAGTCTAAACATAATCGCCACTTCTCCCTCCTGGCACTTTCCATGTGGGAGATATAGCAGGATGTATATTGGTTTTGAGGACAACTCAATGGACAGTGTAGGGAGAAAAGTTCCTGGCTCCTTGAATGCCGTTCCTGGAGACACTGCGATCAATGTGGGAGATATGTCAAGATGTGTGTTTGTTTTGAGGACGGCTCTCTGGAGAGTCTTAGCAAAGAGGTCACAGGCATAATCAGAGCAATTCTCAGAGACACTGAGAACAAGATGGACAGTTCCCTCCTGGCACTTTCCCTGTAGGAGATACCGCAAGACGTTTCTGTAGATTGGGCACAGCGCTCTGCAGGGTGTTAGCAGAGACTTTCCCGGGACAGTGAAACCCTATGTCAGAGACACTGAGAAGAAGCCCCAATGTTCCCTCCAGGCACTTTCAGTGTGGGTGCCTTCTCCACGTGGTTCCTGGTTTCCCTGCAGCGCTGAAGAGAATGTTAGCAAAGAGGTAACCAGCACAGCGAAAACAGTACTCAAAGACAGGGAGAGCAAGCTCTCTCTTGGCACTTTGGATGTGGGACATACAGCGAGATGTTTGCTGCTTTTGCGTTTGGCTGTTGGGAGATTTACAGCACAAAGATATCTAGTTGATTTGAAGCAGTTCCGAGAAAGTCTAAACATAATCGCCACTTCTCCCTCCTGGCACTTTCCATGTGGGAGATATAGCAGGATGTATATTGGTTTTGAGGACAACTCAATGGACAGTGTAGGGAGAAAAGTTCCTGGCTCCTTGAATGCCGTTCCTGGAGACACTGCGATCAATGTGGGAGATATGTCAAGATGTGTGTTGGTTTTGAGGACGGCTCTCTGGAGAGTCTTAGCAAAGAGGTCACAGGGATAATCAGAGCAATTCTCAGAGACACTGAGAACAAGATGGACAGTTCCCTCCTGGCACTTTCCCTGTAGGAGATACCGCAAGACGTTTCTGTAGATTGGGCACAGCGCTCTGCAGGGTGTTAGCAGAGACTTTCCCGGGACAGTGAAACCCTATGTCAGAGACACTGAGAAGAAGCCCCAATGTTCCCTCCAGGCACTTTCAGTGTGGGTGCCTTCTCCACGTGGTTCCTGGTTTCCCTGCAGCGCTGAAGAGAATGTTAGCAAAGAGGTAACCGGCACAGCGAAAACAGTACTCAAAGACAGGGAGAGCAAGCTCTCTCTTGGCACTTTGGATGTGGGACATACAGCGAGATGTTTGCTGCTTTTGCGTTTGGCTGTTGGGAGATTTACAGCACAAAGATATCTAGTTGATTTGAAGCAGTTCCGAGAAAGTCTAAACATAATCGCCACTTCTCCCTCCTGGCACTTTCCATGTGGGAGATATAGCAGGATGTATATTGGTTTTGAGGACAACTCAATGGACAGTGTAGGGAGAAAAGTTCCTGGCTCCTTGAATGCCGTTCCTGGAGACACTGCGATCAATGAGGGAGATATGTCAAGATGTGTGTTGGTTTTGAGGACGGCTCTCTGGAGAGTCTTAGCAAAGAGGTCACAGGGATAATCAGAGCAATTCTCAGAGACACTGAGAACAAGATGGACAGTTCCCTCCTGGCACTTTCCCTGTAGGAGATACCGCAAGACGTTTCTGTAGATTGGGCACAGCGCTCTGCAGGGTGTTAGCAGAGACTTTCCCGGGACAGTGAAACCCTATGTCAGAGACACTGAGAAGAAGCCCCAATGTTCCCTCCAGGCACTTTCAGTGTGGGTGCCTTCTCCACGTGGTTCCTGGTTTCACTGCAGCGCTGAAGAGAATGTTAGCAAAGAGGTAACCGGGACAGTGAAAACAGTACTCAAAGACAGGGAGAGCAAGCTCTCTCTTGGCACTTTGGATGTGGGACATACAGCGAGATGTTTGCTGCTTTTGCGTTTGGCTGTTGGGCGATTTACAGCACAAAGATATCTAGTTGATTTGAAGCAGTTCCGAGAAAGTCTAAACATAATCGCCACTTCTCCCTCCTGGCACTTTCCATGTGGGAGATATAGCAGGATGTATATTGGTTTTGAGGACAACTCAATGGACAGTGTAGGGAGAAAAGTTCCTGGCTCCTTGAATGCCGTTCCTGGAGACACTGCGATCAATGTGGGAGATATGTCAAGATGTGTGTTTGTTTTGAGGACGGCTCTCTGGAGAGTCTTAGCAAAGAGGTCACAGGCATAATCAGAGCAATTCTCAGAGACACTGAGAACAAGATGGACAGTTCCCTCCTGGCACTTTCCCTGTAGGAGATACCGCAAGACGTTTCTGTAGATTGGGCACAGCGCTCTGCAGGGTGTTAGCAGAGACTTTCCCGGGACAGTGAAACCCTATGTCAGAGACACTGAGAAGAAGCCCCAATGTTCCCTCCAGGCACTTTCAGTGTGGGTGCCTTCTCCACGTGGTTCCTGGTTTCCCTGCAGCGCTGAAGAGAATGTTAGCAAAGAGGTAACCGGCACAGCGAAAACAGTACTCAAAGACAGGGAGAGCAAGCTCTCTCTTGGCACTTTGGATGTGGGACATACAGCGAGATGTTTGCTGCTTTTGCGTTTGGCTGTTGGGAGATTTACAGCACAAAGATATCTAGTTGATTTGAAGCAGTTCCGAGAAAGTCTAAACATAATCGCCACTTCTCCCTCCTGGCACTTTCCATGTGGGAGATATAGCAGGATGTATATTGGTTTTGAGGACAACTCAATGGACAGTGTAGGGAGAAAAGTTCCTGGCTCCTTGAATGCCGTTCCTGGAGACACTGCGATCAATGTGGGAGATATGTCAAGATGTGTGTTGGTTTTGAGGACGGCTCTCTGGAGAGTCTTAGCAAAGAGGTCACAGGGATAATCAGAGCAATTCTCAGAGACACTGAGAACAAGATGGACAGTTCCCTCCTGGCACTTTCCCTGTAGGAGATACCGCAAGACGTTTCTGTAGATTGGGCACAGCGCTCTGCAGGGTGTTAGCAGAGACTTTCCCGGGACAGTGAAACCCTATGTCAGAGACACTGAGAAGAAGCCCCAATGTTCCCTCCAGGCACTTTCAGTGTGGGTGCCTTCTCCACGTGGTTCCTGGTTTCCCTGCAGCGCTGAAGAGAATGTTAGCAAAGAGGTAACCGGCACAGCGAAAACAGTACTCAAAGACAGGGAGAGCAAGCTCTCTCTTGGCACTTTGGATGTGGGACATACAGCGAGATGTTTGCTGCTTTTGCGTTTGGCTGTTGGGAGATTTACAGCACAAAGATATCTAGTTGATTTGAAGCAGTTCCGAGAAAGTCTAAACATAATCGCCACTTCTCCCTCCTGGCACTTTCCATGTGGGAGATATAGCAGGATGTATATTGGTTTTGAGGACAACTCAATGGACAGTGTAGGGAGAAAAGTTCCTGGCTCCTTGAATGCCGTTCCTGGAGACACTGCGATCAATGAGGGAGATATGTCAAGATGTGTGTTGGTTTTGAGGACGGCTCTCTGGAGAGTCTTAGCAAAGAGGTCACAGGGATAATCAGAGCAATTCTCAGAGACACTGAGAACAAGATGGACAGTTCCCTCCTGGCACTTTCCCTGTAGGAGATACCGCAAGACGTTTCTGTAGATTGGGCACAGCGCTCTGCAGGGTGTTAGCAGAGACTTTCCCGGGACAGTGAAACCCTATGTCAGAGACACTGAGAAGAAGCCCCAATGTTCCCTCCAGGCACTTTCAGTGTGGGTGCCTTCTCCACGTGGTTCCTGGTTTCACTGCAGCGCTGAAGAGAATGTTAGCAAAGAGGTAACCGGGACAGTGAAAACAGTACTCAAAGACAGGGAGAGCAAGCTCTCTCTTGGCACTTTGGATGTGGGACATACAGCGAGATGTTTGCTGCTTTTGCGTTTGGCTGTTGGGCGATTTACAGCACAAAGATATCTAGTTGATTTGAAGCAGTTCCGAGAAAGTCTAAACATAATCGCCACTTCTCCCTCCTGGCACTTTCCATGTGGGAGATATAGCAGGATGTATATTGGTTTTGAGGACAACTCAATGGACAGTGTAGGGAGAAAAGTTCCTGGCTCCTTGAATGCCGTTCCTGGAGACACTGCGATCAATGAGGGAGATATGTCAAGATGTGTGTTGGTTTTGAGGACGGCTCTCTGGAGAGTCTTAGCAAAGAGGTCACAGGGATAATCAGAGCAATTCTCAGAGACACTGAGAACAAGATGGACAGTTCCCTCCTGGCACTTTCCCTGTAGGAGATACCGCAAGACGTTTCTGTAGATTGGGCACAGCGCTCTGCAGGGTGTTAGCAGAGACTTTCCCGGGACAGTGAAACCCTATGTCAGAGACACTGAGAAGAAGCCCCAATGTTCCCTCCAGGCACTTTCAGTGTGGGTGCCTTCTCCACGTGGTTCCTGGTTTCCCTGCAGCGCTGAAGAGAATGTTAGCAAAGAGGTAACCGGCACAGCGAAAACAGTACTCAAAGAGAGGGAGAGCAAGCTCTCTCTTGGCACTTTGGATGTGGGACATACAGCGAGATGTTTGCTGCTTTTGCGTTTGGCTGTTGGGAGATTTACAGCACAAAGTTATCTAGTTGATTTGAAGCAGTTCCGAGAAAGTCTAAACATAATCGCCACTTCTCCCTCCTGGCACTTTCCATGTGGGAGATATAGCAGGATGTATATTGGTTTTGAGGACAACTCAATGGACAGTGTAGGGAGAAAAGTTCCTGGCTCCTTGAATGCCGTTCCTGGAGACACTGCGATCAATGAGGGAGATATGTCAAGATGTGTGTTGGTTTTGAGGACGGCTCTCTGGAGAGTCTTAGCAAAGAGGTCACAGGGATAATCAGAGCAATTCTCAGAGACACTGAGAACAAGATGGACAGTTCCCTCCTGGCACTTTCCCTGTAGGAGATACCGCAAGACGTTTCTGTAGATTGGGCACAGCGCTCTGCAGGGTGTTAGCAGAGACTTTCCCGGGACAGTGAAACCCTATGTCAGAGACACTGAGAAGAAGCCCCAATGTTCCCTCCAGGCACTTTCAGTGTGGGTGCCTTCTCCACGTGGTTCCTGGTTTCCCTGCAGCGCTGAAGAGAATGTTAGCAAAGAGGTAACCGGCACAGCGAAAACAGTACTCAAAGACAGGGAGAGCAAGCTCTCTCTTGGCACTTTGGATGTGGGACATACAGCGAGATGTTTGCTGCTTTTGCGTTTGGCTGTTGGGAGATTTACAGCACAAAGATATCTAGTTGATTTGAAGCAGTTCCGAGAAAGTCTAAACATAATCGCCACTTCTCCCTCCTGGCACTTTCCATGTGGGAGATATAGCAGGATGTATATTGGTTTTGAGGACAACTCAATGGACAGTGTAGGGAGAAAAGTTCCTGGCTCCTTGAATGCCGTTCCTGGAGACACTGCGATCAATGAGGGAGATATGTCAAGATGTGTGTTGGTTTTGAGGACGGCTCTCTGGAGAGTCTTAGCAAAGAGGTCACAGGGATAATCAGAGCAATTCTCAGAGACACTGAGAACAAGATGGACAGTTCCCTCCTGGCACTTTCCCTGTAGGAGATACCGCAAGACGTTTCTGTAGATTGGGCACAGCGCTCTGCAGGGTGTTAGCAGAGACTTTCCCGGGACAGTGAAACCCTATGTCAGAGACACTGAGAAGAAGCCCCAATGTTCCCTCCAGGCACTTTCAGTGTGGGTGCCTTCTCCACGTGGTTCCTGGTTTCCCTGCAGCGCTGAAGAGAATGTTAGCAAAGAGGTAACCGGCACAGCGAAAACAGTACTCAAAGAGAGGGAGAGCAAGCTCTCTCTTGGCACTTTGGATGTGGGACATACAGCGAGATGTTTGCTGCTTTTGCGTTTGGCTGTTGGGAGATTTACAGCACAAAGTTATCTAGTTGATTTGAAGCAGTTCCGAGAAAGTCTAAACATAATCGCCACTTCTCCCTCCTGGCACTTTCCATGTGGGAGATATAGCAGGATGTATATTGGTTTTGAGGACAACTCAATGGACAGTGTAGGGAGAAAAGTTCCTGGCTCCTTGAATGCCGTTCCTGGAGACACTGCGATCAATGTGGGAGATATGTCAAGATGTGTGTTGGTTTTGAGGACGGCTCTCTGGAGAGTCTTAGCAAAGAGGTCACAGGCATAATCAGAGCAATTCTCAGAGACACTGAGAACAAGATGGACAGTTCCCTCCTGGCACTTTCCCTGTAGGAGATACCGCAAGACGTTTCTGTAGATTGGGCACAGCGCTCTGCAGGGTGTTAGCAGAGACTTTCCCGGGACAGTGAAACCCTATGTCAGAGACACTGAGAAGAAGCCCCAATGTTCCCTCCAGGCACTTTCAGTGTGGGTGCCTTCTCCACGTGGTTCCTGGTTTCCCTGCAGCGCTGAAGAGAATGTTAGCAAAGAGGTAACCGGCACAGCGAAAACAGTACTCAAAGACAGGGAGAGCAAGCTCTCTCTTGGCACTTTGGATGTGGGACATACAGCGAGATGTTTGCTGCTTTTGCGTTTGGCTGTTGGGAGATTTACAGCACAAAGATATCTAGTTGATTTGAAGCAGTTCCGAGAAAGTCTAAACATAATCGCCACTTCTCCCTCCTGGCACTTTCCATGTGGGAGATATAGCAGGATGTATATTGGTTTTGAGGACAACTCAATGGACAGTGTAGGGAGAAAAGTTCCTGGCTCCTTGAATGCCGTTCCTGGAGACACTGCGATCAATGTGGGAGATATGTCAAGATGTGTGTTGGTTTTGAGGACGGCTCTCTGGAGAGTCTTAGCAAAGAGGTCACAGGGATAATCAGAGCAATTCTCAGAGACACTGAGAACAAGATGGACAGTTCCCTCCTGGCACTTTCCCTGTAGGAGATACCGCAAGACGTTTCTGTAGATTGGGCACAGCGCTCTGCAGGGTGTTAGCAGAGACTTTCCCGGGACAGTGAAACCCTATGTCAGAGACACTGAGAAGAAGCCCCAATGTTCCCTCCAGGCACTTTCAGTGTGGGTGCCTTCTCCACGTGGTTCCTGGTTTCCCTGCAGCGCTGAAGAGAATGTTAGCAAAGAGGTAACCGGCACAGCGAAAACAGTACTCAAAGAGAGGGAGAGCAAGCTCTCTCTTGGCACTTTGGATGTGGGACATACAGCGAGATGTTTGCTGCTTTTGCGTTTGGCTGTTGGGAGATTTACAGCACAAAGTTATCTAGTTGATTTGAAGCAGTTCCGAGAAAGTCTAAACATAATCGCCACTTCTCCCTCCTGGCACTTTCCATGTGGGAGATATAGCAGGATGTATATTGGTTTTGAGGACAACTCAATGGACAGTGTAGGGAGAAAAGTTCCTGGCTCCTTGAATGCCGTTCCTGGAGACACTGCGATCAATGTGGGAGATATGTCAAGATGTGTGTTGGTTTTGAGGACGGCTCTCTGGAGAGTCTTAGCAAAGAGGTCACAGGCATAATCAGAGCAATTCTCAGAGACACTGAGAACAAGATGGACAGTTCCCTCCTGGCACTTTCCCTGTAGGAGATACCGCAAGACGTTTCTGTAGATTGGGCACAGCGCTCTGCAGGGTGTTAGCAGAGACTTTCCCGGGACAGTGAAACCCTATGTCAGAGACACTGAGAAGAAGCCCCAATGTTCCCTCCAGGCACTTTCAGTGTGGGTGCCTTCTCCACGTGGTTCCTGGTTTCCCTGCAGCGCTGAAGAGAATGTTAGCAAAGAGGTAACCGGCACAGCGAAAACAGTACTCAAAGACAGGGAGAGCAAGCTCTCTCTTGGCACTTTGGATGTGGGACATACAGCGAGATGTTTGCTGCTTTTGCGTTTGGCTGTTGGGAGATTTACAGCACAAAGATATCTAGTTGATTTGAAGCAGTTCCGAGAAAGTCTAAACATAATCGCCACTTCTCCCTCCTGGCACTTTCCATGTGGGAGATATAGCAGGATGTATATTGGTTTTGAGGACAACTCAATGGACAGTGTAGGGAGAAAAGTTCCTGGCTCCTTGAATGCCGTTCCTGGAGACACTGCGATCAATGAGGGAGATATGTCAAGATGTGTGTTGGTTTTGAGGACGGCTCTCTGGAGAGTCTTAGCAAAGAGGTCACAGGGATAATCAGAGCAATTCTCAGAGACACTGAGAACAAGATGGACAGTTCCCTCCTGGCACTTTCCCTGTAGGAGATACCGCAAGACGTTTCTGTAGATTGGGCACAGCGCTCTGCAGGGTGTTAGCAGAGACTTTCCCGGGACAGTGAAACCCTATGTCAGAGACACTGAGAAGAAGCCCCAATGTTCCCTCCAGGCACTTTCAGTGTGGGTGCCTTCTCCACGTGGTTCCTGGTTTCCCTGCAGCGCTGAAGAGAATGTTAGCAAAGAGGTAACCGGCACAGCGAAAACAGTACTCAAAGAGAGGGAGAGCAAGCTCTCTCTTGGCACTTTGGATGTGGGACATACAGCGAGATGTTTGCTGCTTTTGCGTTTGGCTGTTGGGAGATTTACAGCACAAAGTTATCTAGTTGATTTGAAGCAGTTCCGAGAAAGTCTAAACATAATCGCCACTTCTCCCTCCTGGCACTTTCCATGTGGGAGATATAGCAGGATGTATATTGGTTTTGAGGACAACTCAATGGACAGTGTAGGGAGAAAAGTTCCTGGCTCCTTGAATGCCGTTCCTGGAGACACTGCGATCAATGAGGGAGATATGTCAAGATGTGTGTTGGTTTTGAGGACGGCTCTCTGGAGAGTCTTAGCAAAGAGGTCACAGGGATAATCAGAGCAATTCTCAGAGACACTGAGAACAAGATGGACAGTTCCCTCCTGGCACTTTCCCTGTAGGAGATACCGCAAGACGTTTCTGTAGATTGGGCACAGCGCTCTGCAGGGTGTTAGCAGAGACTTTCCCGGGACAGTGAAACCCTATGTCAGAGACACTGAGAAGAAGCCCCAATGTTCCCTCCAGGCACTTTCAGTGTGGGTGCCTTCTCCACGTGGTTCCTGGTTTCCCTGCAGCGCTGAAGAGAATGTTAGCAAAGAGGTAACCGGCACAGCGAAAACAGTACTCAAAGACAGGGAGAGCAAGCTCTCTCTTGGCACTTTGGATGTGGGACATACAGCGAGATGTTTGCTGCTTTTGCGTTTGGCTGTTGGGAGATTTACAGCACAAAGATATCTAGTTGATTTGAAGCAGTTCCGAGAAAGTCTAAACATAATCGCCACTTCTCCCTCCTGGCACTTTCCATGTGGGAGATATAGCAGGATGTATATTGGTTTTGAGGACAACTCAATGGACAGTGTAGGGAGAAAAGTTCCTGGCTCCTTGAATGCCGTTCCTGGAGACACTGCGATCAATGAGGGAGATATGTCAAGATGTGTGTTGGTTTTGAGGACGGCTCTCTGGAGAGTCTTAGCAAAGAGGTCGCAGGGATAATCAGAGCAATTCTCAGAGACACTGAGAACAAGATGGACAGTTCCCTCCTGGCACTTTCCCTGTAGGAGATACCGCAAGACGTTTCTGTAGATTGGGCACAGCGCTCTGCAGGGTGTTAGCAGAGACTTTCCCGGGACAGTGAAACCCTATGTCAGAGACACTGAGAAGAAGCCCCAATGTTCCCTCCAGGCACTTTCAGTGTGGGTGCCTTCTCCACGTGGTTCCTGGTTTCCCTGCAGCGCTGAAGAGAATGTTAGCAAAGAGGTAACCGGCACAGCGAAAACAGTACTCAAAGAGAGGGAGAGCAAGCTCTCTCTTGGCACTTTGGATGTGGGACATACAGCGAGATGTTTGCTGCTTTTGCGTTTGGCTGTTGGGAGATTTACAGCACAAAGATATCTAGTTGATTTGAAGCAGTTCCGAGAAAGTCTAAACATAATCGCCACTTCTCCCTCCTGGCACTTTCCATGTGGGAGATATAGCAGGATGTATATTGGTTTTGAGGACAACTCAATGGACAGTGTAGGGAGAAAAGTTCCTGGCTCCTTGAATGCCGTTCCTGGAGACACTGCGATCAATGAGGGAGATATGTCAAGATGTGTGTTGGTTTTGAGGACGGCTCTCTGGAGAGTCTTAGCAAAGAGGTCACAGGGATAATCAGAGCAATTCTCAGAGACACTGAGAACAAGATGGACAGTTCCCTCCTGGCACTTTCCCTGTAGGAGATACCGCAAGACGTTTCTGTAGATTGGGCACAGCGCTCTGCAGGGTGTTAGCAGAGACTTTCCCGGGACAGTGAAACCCTATGTCAGAGACACTGAGAAGAAGCCCCAATGTTCCCTCCAGGCACTTTCAGTGTGGGTGCCTTCTCCACGTGGTTCCTGGTTTCCCTGCAGCGCTGAAGAGAATGTTAGCAAAGAGGTAACCGGCACAGCGAAAACAGTACTCAAAGACAGGGAGAGCAAGCTCTCTCTTGGCACTTTGGATGTGGGACATACAGCGAGATGTTTGCTGCTTTTGCGTTTGGCTGTTGGGAGATTTACAGCACAAAGATATCTAGTTGATTTGAAGCAGTTCCGAGAAAGTCTAAACATAATCGCCACTTCTCCCTCCTGGCACTTTCCATGTGGGAGATATAGCAGGATGTATATTGGTTTTGAGGACAACTCAATGGAGAGTGTAGGGAGAAAAGTTCCTGGCTCCTTGAATGCCGTTCCTGGAGACACTGCGATCAATGAGGGAGATATGTCAAGATGTGTGTTGGTTTTGAGGACGGCTCTCTGGAGAGTCTTAGCAAAGAGGTCACAGGGATAATCAGAGCAATTCTCAGAGACACTGAGAACAAGATGGACAGTTCCCTCCTGGCACTTTCCCTGTAGGAGATACCGCAAGACGTTTCTGTAGATTGGGCACAGCGCTCTGCAGGGTGTTAGCAGAGACTTTCCCGGGACAGTGAAACCCTATGTCAGAGACACTGAGAAGAAGCCCCAATGTTCCCTCCAGGCACTTTCAGTGTGGGTGCCTTCTCCACGTGGTTCCTGGTTTCCCTGCAGCGCTGAAGAGAATGTTAGCAAAGAGGTAACCGGGACAGTGAAAACAGTACTCAAAGACAGGGAGAGCAAGCTCTCTCTTGGCACTTTGGATGTGGGACATACAGCGAGATGTTTGCTGCTTTTGCGTTTGGCTGTTGGGAGATTTACAGCACAAAGATATCTAGTTGATTTGAAGCAGTTCCGAGAAAGTCTAAACATAATCGCCACTTCTCCCTCCTGGCACTTTCCATGTGGGAGATATAGCAGGATGTATATTGGTTTTGAGGACAACTCAATGGACAGTGTAGGGAGAAAAGTTCCTGGCTCCTTGAATGCCGTTCCTGGAGACACTGCGATCAATGAGGGAGATATGTCAAGATGTGTGTTGGTTTTGAGGACGGCTCTCTGGAGAGTCTTAGCAAAGAGGTCACAGGGATAATCAGAGCAATTCTCAGAGACACTGAGAACAAGATGGACAGTTCCCTCCTGGCACTTTCCCTGTAGGAGATACCGCAAGACGTTTCTGTAGATTGGGCACAGCGCTCTGCAGGGTGTTAGCAGAGACTTTCCCGGGACAGTGAAACCCTATGTCAGAGACACTGAGAAGAAGCCCCAATGTTCCCTCCAGGCACTTTCAGTGTGGGTGCCTTCTCCACGTGGTTCCTGGTTTCCCTGCAGCGCTGAAGAGAATGTTAGCAAAGAGGTAACCGGCACAGCGAAAACAGTACTCAAAGACAGGGAGAGCAAGCTCTCTCTTGGCACTTTGGATGTGGGACATACAGCGAGATGTTTGCTGCTTTTGCGTTTGGCTGTTGGGAGATTTACAGCACAAAGATATCTAGTTGATTTGAAGCAGTTCCGAGAAAGTCTAAACATAATCGCCACTTCTCCCTCCTGGCACTTTCCATGTGGGAGATATAGCAGGATGTATATTGGTTTTGAGGACAACTCAATGGACAGTGTAGGGAGAAAAGTTCCTGGCTCCTTGAATGCCGTTCCTGGAGACACTGCGATCAATGAGGGAGATATGTCAAGATGTGTGTTGGTTTTGAGGACGGCTCTCTGGAGAGTCTTAGCAAAGAGGTCACAGGGATAATCAGAGCAATTCTCAGAGACACTGAGAACAAGATGGACAGTTCCCTCCTGGCACTTTCCCTGTAGGAGATACCGCAAGACGTTTCTGTAGATTGGGCACAGCGCTCTGCAGGGTGTTAGCAGAGACTTTCCCGGGACAGTGAAACCCTATGTCAGAGACACTGAGAAGAAGCCCCAATGTTCCCTCCAGGCACTTTCAGTGTGGGTGCCTTCTCCACGTGGTTCCTGGTTTCCCTGCAGCGCTGAAGAGAATGTTAGCAAAGAGGTAACCGGGACAGTGAAAACAGTACTCAAAGACAGGGAGAGCAAGCTCTCTCTTGGCACTTTGGATGTGGGACATACAGCGAGATGTTTGCTGCTTTTGCGTTTGGCTGTTGGGAGATTTACAGCACAAAGATATCTAGTTGATTTGAAGCAGTTCCGAGAAAGTCTAAACATAATCGCCACTTCTCCCTCCTGGCACTTTCCATGTGGGAGATATAGCAGGATGTATATTGGTTTTGAGGACAACTCAATGGACAGTGTAGGGAGAAAAGTTCCTGGCTCCTTGAATGCCGTTCCTGGAGACACTGCGATCAATGAGGGAGATATGTCAAGATGTGTGTTGGTTTTGAGGACGGCTCTCTGGAGAGTCTTAGCAAAGAGGTCACAGGGATAATCAGAGCAATTCTCAGAGACACTGAGAACAAGATGGACAGTTCCCTCCTGGCACTTTCCCTGTAGGAGATACCGCAAGACGTTTCTGTAGATTGGGCACAGCGCTCTGCAGGGTGTTAGCAGAGACTTTCCCGGGACAGTGAAACCCTATGTCAGAGACACTGAGAAGAAGCCCCAATGTTCCCTCCAGGCACTTTCAGTGTGGGTGCCTTCTCCACGTGGTTCCTGGTTTCCCTGCAGCGCTGAAGAGAATGTTAGCAAAGAGGTAACCGGCACAGCGAAAACAGTACTCAAAGACAGGGAGAGCAAGCTCTCTCTTGGCACTTTGGATGTGGGACATACAGCGAGATGTTTGCTGCTTTTGCGTTTGGCTGTTGGGAGATTTACAGCACAAAGATATCTAGTTGATTTGAAGCAGTTCCGAGAAAGTCTAAACATAATCGCCACTTCTCCCTCCTGGCACTTTCCATGTGGGAGATATAGCAGGATGTATATTGGTTTTGAGGACAACTCAATGGACAGTGTAGGGAGAAAAGTTCCTGGCTCCTTGAATGCCGTTCCTGGAGACACTGCGATCAATGTGGGAGATATGTCAAGATGTGTGTTGGTTTTGAGGACGGCTCTCTGGAGAGTCTTAGCAAAGAGGTCACAGGGATAATCAGAGCAATTCTCAGAGACACTGAGAACAAGATGGACAGTTCCCTCCTGGCACTTTCCCTGTAGGAGATACCGCAAGACGTTTCTGTAGATTGGGCACAGCGCTCTGCAGGGTGTTAGCAGAGACTTTCCCGGGACAGTGAAACCCTATGTCAGAGACACTGAGAAGAAGCCCCAATGTTCCCTCCAGGCACTTTCAGTGTGGGTGCCTTCTCCACGTGGTTCCTGGTTTCCCTGCAGCGCTGAAGAGAATGTTAGCAAAGAGGTAACCGGCACAGCGAAAACAGTACTCAAAGAGAGGGAGAGCAAGCTCTCTCTTGGCACTTTGGATGTGGGACATACAGCGAGATGTTTGCTGCTTTTGCGTTTGGCTGTTGGGAGATTTACAGCACAAAGATATCTAGTTGATTTGAAGCAGTTCCGAGAAAGTCTAAACATAATCGCCACTTCTCCCTCCTGGCACTTTCCATGTGGGAGATATAGCAGGATGTATATTGGTTTTGAGGACAACTCAATGGACAGTGTAGGGAGAAAAGTTCCTGGCTCCTTGAATGCCGTTCCTGGAGACACTGCGATCAATGAGGGAGATATGTCAAGATGTGTGTTGGTTTTGAGGACGGCTCTCTGGAGAGTCTTAGCAAAGAGGTCACAGGGATAATCAGAGCAATTCTCAGAGACACTGAGAACAAGATGGACAGTTCCCTCCTGGCACTTTCCCTGTAGGAGATACCGCAAGACGTTTCTGTAGATTGGGCACAGCGCTCTGCAGGGTGTTAGCAGAGACTTTCCCGGGACAGTGAAACCCTATGTCAGAGACACTGAGAAGAAGCCCCAATGTTCCCTCCAGGCACTTTCAGTGTGGGTGCCTTCTCCACGTGGTTCCTGGTTTCACTGCAGCGCTGAAGAGAATGTTAGCAAAGAGGTAACCGGGACAGCGAAAACAGTACTCAAAGACAGGGAGAGCAAGCTCTCTCTTGGCACTTTGGATGTGGGACATACAGCGAGATGTTTGCTGCTTTTGCGTTTGGCTGTTGGGCGATTTACAGCACAAAGATATCTAGTTGATTTGAAGCAGTTCCGAGAAAGTCTAAACATAATCGCCACTTCTCCCTCCTGGCACTTTCCATGTGGGAGATATAGCAGGATGTATATTGGTTTTGAGGACAACTCAATGGAGAGTGTAGGGAGAAAAGTTCCTGGCTCCTTGAATGCCGTTCCTGGAGACACTGCGATCAATGAGGGAGATATGTCAAGATGTGTGTTGGTTTTGAGGACGGCTCTCTGGAGAGTCTTAGCAAAGAGGTCACAGGGATAATCAGAGCAATTCTCAGAGACACTGAGAACAAGATGGACAGTTCCCTCCTGGCACTTTCCCTGTAGGAGATACCGCAAGACGTTTCTGTAGATTGGGCACAGCGCTCTGCAGGGTGTTAGCAGAGACTTTCCCGGGACAGTGAAACCCTATGTCAGAGACACTGAGAAGAAGCCCCAATGTTCCCTCCAGGCACTTTCAGTGTGGGTGCCTTCTCCACGTGGTTCCTGGTTTCCCTGCAGCGCTGAAGAGAATGTTAGCAAAGAGGTAACCGGCACAGCGAAAACAGTACTCAAAGACAGGGAGAGCAAGCTCTCTCTTGGCACTTTGGATGTGGGACATACAGCGAGATGTTTGCTGCTTTTGCGTTTGGCTGTTGGGAGATTTACAGCACAAAGATATCTAGTTGATTTGAAGCAGTTCCGAGAAAGTCTAAACATAATCGCCACGTCTCCCTCCTGGCACTTTCCATGTGGGAGATATAGCAGGATGTATATTGGTTTTGAGGACAACTCAATGGACAGTGTAGGGAGAAAAGTTCCTGGCTCCTTGAATGCTGTTCCTGGAGACACTGCGATCAATGTGGGAGATATGTCAAGATGTGTGTTTGTTTTGAGGACGGCTCTCTGGAGAGTCTTAGCAAAGAGGTCACAGGGATAATCAGAGCAATTCTCAGAGACACTGAGAACAAGATGGACAGTTCCCTCCTGGCACTTTCCCTGTAGGAGATACCGCAAGACGTTTCTGTAGATTGGGCACAGCGCTCTGCAGGGTGTTAGCAGAGACTTTCCCGGGACAGTGAAACCCTATGTCAGAGACACTGAGAAGAAGCCCCAATGTTCCCTCCAGGCACTTTCAGTGTGGGTGCCTTCTCCACGTGGTTCCTGGTTTCCCTGCAGCGCTGAAGAGAATGTTAGCAAAGAGGTAACCGGCACAGCGAAAACAGTACTCAAAGACAGGGAGAGCAAGCTCTCTCTTGGCACTTTGGATGTGGGACATACAGCGAGATGTTTGCTGCTTTTGCGTTTGGCTGTTGGGAGATTTACAGCACAAAGATATCTAGTTGATTTGAAGCAGTTCCGAGAAAGTCTAAACATAATCGCCACTTCTCCCTCCTGGCACTTTCCATGTGGGAGATATAGCAGGATGTATATTGGTTTTGAGGACAACTCAATGGACAGTGTAGGGAGAAAAGTTCCTGGCTCCTTGAATGCCGTTCCTGGAGACACTGCGATCAATGAGGGAGATATGTCAAGATGTGTGTTGGTTTTGAGGACGGCTCTCTGGAGAGTCTTAGCAAAGAGGTCACAGGGATAATCAGAGCAATTCTCAGAGACACTGAGAACAAGATGGACAGTTCCCTCCTGGCACTTTCCCTGTAGGAGATACCGCAAGACGTTTCTGTAGATTGGGCACAGCGCTCTGCAGGGTGTTAGCAGAGACTTTCCCGGGACAGTGAAACCCTATGTCAGAGACACTGAGAAGAAGCCCCAATGTTCCCTCCAGGCACTTTCAGTGTGGGTGCCTTCTCCACGTGGTTCCTGGTTTCCCTGCAGCGCTGAAGAGAATGTTAGCAAAGAGGTAACCGGCACAGCGAAAACAGTACTCAAAGACAGGGAGAGCAAGCTCTCTCTTGGCACTTTGGATGTGGGACATACAGCGAGATGTTTGCTGCTTTTGCGTTTGGCTGTTGGGAGATTTACAGCACAAAGTTATCTAGTTGATTTGAAGCAGTTCCGAGAAAGTCTAAACATAATCGCCACTTCTCCCTCCTGGCACTTTCCATGTGGGAGATATAGCAGGATGTATATTGGTTTTGAGGACAACTCAATGGACAGTGTAGGGAGAAAAGTTCCTGGCTCCTTGAATGCCGTTCCTGGAGACACTGCGATCAATGTGGGAGATATGTCAAGATGTGTGTTGGTTTTGAGGACGGCTCTCTGGAGAGTCTTAGCAAAGAGGTCACAGGGATAATCAGAGCAATTCTCAGAGACACTGAGAACAAGATGGACAGTTCCCTCCTGGCACTTTCCCTGTAGGAGATACCGCAAGACGTTTCTGTAGATTGGGCACAGCGCTCTGCAGGGTGTTAGCAGAGACTTTCCCGGGACAGTGAAACCCTATGTCAGAGACACTGAGAAGAAGCCCCAATGTTCCCTCCAGGCACTTTCAGTGTGGGTGCCTTCTCCACGTGGTTCCTGGTTTCCCTGCAGCGCTGAAGAGAATGTTAGCAAAGAGGTAACCGGCACAGCGAAAACAGTACTCAAAGACAGGGAGAGCAAGCTCTCTCTTGGCACTTTGGATGTGGGACATACAGCGAGATGTTTGCTGCTTTTGCGTTTGGCTGTTGGGAGATTTACAGCACAAAGATATCTAGTTGATTTGAAGCAGTTCCGAGAAAGTCTAAACATAATCGCCACTTCTCCCTCCTGGCACTTTCCATGTGGGAGATATAGCAGGATGTATATTGGTTTTGAGGACAACTCAATGGACAGTGTAGGGAGAAAAGTTCCTGGCTCCTTGAATGCCGTTCCTGGAGACACTGCGATCAATGTGGGAGATATGTCAAGATGTGTGTTGGTTTTGAGGACGGCTCTCTGGAGAGTCTTAGCAAAGAGGTCACAGGGATAATCAGAGCAATTCTCAGAGACACTGAGAACAAGATGGACAGTTCCCTCCTGGCACTTTCCCTGTAGGAGATACCGCAAGACGTTTCTGTAGATTGGGCACAGCGCTCTGCAGGGTGTTAGCAGAGACTTTCCCGGGACAGTGAAACCCTATGTCAGAGACACTGAGAAGAAGCCCCAATGTTCCCTCCAGGCACTTTCAGTGTGGGTGCCTTCTCCACGTGGTTCCTGGTTTCCCTGCAGCGCTGAAGAGAATGTTAGCAAAGAGGTAACCGGCACAGCGAAAACAGTACTCAAAGACAGGGAGAGCAAGCTCTCTCTTGGCACTTTGGATGTGGGACATACAGCGAGATGTTTGCTGCTTTTGCGTTTGGCTGTTGGGAGATTTACAGCACAAAGATATCTAGTTGATTTGAAGCAGTTCCGAGAAAGTCTAAACATAATCGCCACTTCTCCCTCCTGGCACTTTCCATGTGGGAGATATAGCAGGATGTATATTGGTTTTGAGGACAACTCAATGGACAGTGTAGGGAGAAAAGTTCCTGGCTCCTTGAATGCCGTTCCTGGAGACACTGCGATCAATGAGGGAGATATGTCAAGATGTGTGTTGGTTTTGAGGACGGCTCTCTGGAGAGTCTTAGCAAAGAGGTCACAGGGATAATCAGAGCAATTCTCAGAGACACTGAGAACAAGATGGACAGTTCCCTCCTGGCACTTTCCCTGTAGGAGATACCGCAAGACGTTTCTGTAGATTGGGCACAGCGCTCTGCAGGGTGTTAGCAGAGACTTTCCCGGGACAGTGAAACCCTATGTCAGAGACACTGAGAAGAAGCCCCAATGTTCCCTCCAGGCACTTTCAGTGTGGGTGCCTTCTCCACGTGGTTCCTGGTTTCCCTGCAGCGCTGAAGAGAATGTTAGCAAAGAGGTAACCGGGACAGTGAAAACAGTACTCAAAGACAGGGAGAGCAAGCTCTCTCTTGGCACTTTGGATGTGGGACATACAGCGAGATGTTTGCTGCTTTTGCGTTTGGCTGTTGGGCGATTTACAGCACAAAGATATCTAGTTGATTTGAAGCAGTTCCGAGAAAGTCTAAACATAATCGCCACTTCTCCCTCCTGGCACTTTCCATGTGGGAGATATAGCAGGATGTATATTGGTTTTGAGGACAACTCAATGGACAGTGTAGGGAGAAAAGTTCCTGGCTCCTTGAATGCCGTTCCTGGAGACACTGCGATCAATGAGGGAGATATGTCAAGATGTGTGTTGGTTTTGAGGACGGCTCTCTGGAGAGTCTTAGCAAAGAGGTCACAGGGATAATCAGAGCAATTCTCAGAGACACTGAGAACAAGATGGACAGTTCCCTCCTGGCACTTTCCCTGTAGGAGATACCGCAAGACGTTTCTGTAGATTGGGCACAGCGCTCTGCAGGGTGTTAGCAGAGACTTTCCCGGGACAGTGAAACCCTATGTCAGAGACACTGAGAAGAAGCCCCAATGTTCCCTCCAGGCACTTTCAGTGTGGGTGCCTTCTCCACGTGGTTCCTGGTTTCCCTGCAGCGCTGAAGAGAATGTTAGCAAAGAGGTAACCGGCACAGCGAAAACAGTACTCAAAGACAGGGAGAGCAAGCTCTCTCTTGGCACTTTGGATGTGGGACATACAGCGAGATGTTTGCTGCTTTTGCGTTTGGCTGTTGGGAGATTTACAGCACAAAGATATCTAGTTGATTTGAAGCAGTTCCGAGAAAGTCTAAACATAATCGCCACGTCTCCCTCCTGGCACTTTCCATGTGGGAGATATAGCAGGATGTATATTGGTTTTGAGGACAACTCAATGGACAGTGTAGGGAGAAAAGTTCCTGGCTCCTTGAATGCTGTTCCTGGAGACACTGCGATCAATGTGGGAGATATGTCAAGATGTGTGTTTGTTTTGAGGACGGCTCTCTGGAGAGTCTTAGCAAAGAGGTCACAGGGATAATCAGAGCAATTCTCAGAGACACTGAGAACAAGATGGACAGTTCCCTCCTGGCACTTTCCCTGTAGGAGATACCGCAAGACGTTTCTGTAGATTGGGCACAGCGCTCTGCAGGGTGTTAGCAGAGACTTTCCCGGGACAGTGAAACCCTATGTCAGAGACACTGAGAAGAAGCCCCAATGTTCCCTCCAGGCACTTTCAGTGTGGGTGCCTTCTCCACGTGGTTCCTGGTTTCCCTGCAGCGCTGAAGAGAATGTTAGCAAAGAGGTAACCGGCACAGCGAAAACAGTACTCAAAGACAGGGAGAGCAAGCTCTCTCTTGGCACTTTGGATGTGGGACATACAGCGAGATGTTTGCTGCTTTTGCGTTTGGCTGTTGGGAGATTTACAGCACAAAGATATCTAGTTGATTTGAAGCAGTTCCGAGAAAGTCTAAACATAATCGCCACTTCTCCCTCCTGGCACTTTCCATGTGGGAGATATAGCAGGATGTATATTGGTTTTGAGGACAACTCAATGGACAGTGTAGGGAGAAAAGTTCCTGGCTCCTTGAATGCCGTTCCTGGAGACACTGCGATCAATGAGGGAGATATGTCAAGATGTGTGTTGGTTTTGAGGACGGCTCTCTGGAGAGTCTTAGCAAAGAGGTCACAGGGATAATCAGAGCAATTCTCAGAGACACTGAGAACAAGATGGACAGTTCCCTCCTGGCACTTTCCATGTAGGAGATACCGCAAGACGTTTCTGTAGATTGGGCACAGCGCTCTGCAGGGTGTTAGCAGAGACTTTCCCGGGACAGTGAAACCCTATGTCAGAGACACTGAGAAGAAGCCCCAATGTTCCCTCCAGGCACTTTCAGTGTGGGTGCCTTCTCCACGTGGTTCCTGGTTTCCCTGCAGCGCTGAAGAGAATGTTAGCAAAGAGGTAACCGGCACAGCGAAAACAGTACTCAAAGACAGGGAGAGCAAGCTCTCTCTTGGCACTTTGGATGTGGGACATACAGCGAGATGTTTGCTGCTTTTGCGTTTGGCTGTTGGGAGATTTACAGCACAAAGTTATCTAGTTGATTTGAAGCAGTTCCGAGAAAGTCTAAACATAATCGCCACTTCTCCCTCCTGGCACTTTCCATGTGGGAGATATAGCAGGATGTATATTGGTTTTGAGGACAACTCAATGGACAGTGTAGGGAGAAAAGTTCCTGGCTCCTTGAATGCCGTTCCTGGAGACACTGCGATCAATGTGGGAGATATGTCAAGATGTGTGTTGGTTTTGAGGACGGCTCTCTGGAGAGTCTTAGCAAAGAGGTCACAGGGATAATCAGAGCAATTCTCAGAGACACTGAGAACAAGATGGACAGTTCCCTCCTGGCACTTTCCCTGTAGGAGATACCGCAAGACGTTTCTGTAGATTGGGCACAGCGCTCTGCAGGGTGTTAGCAGAGACTTTCCCGGGACAGTGAAACCCTATGTCAGAGACACTGAGAAGAAGCCCCAATGTTCCCTCCAGGCACTTTCAGTGTGGGTGCCTTCTCCACGTGGTTCCTGGTTTCCCTGCAGCGCTGAAGAGAATGTTAGCAAAGAGGTAACCGGCACAGCGAAAACAGTACTCAAAGACAGGGAGAGCAAGCTCTCTCTTGGCACTTTGGATGTGGGACATACAGCGAGATGTTTGCTGCTTTTGCGTTTGGCTGTTGGGAGATTTACAGCACAAAGATATCTAGTTGATTTGAAGCAGTTCCGAGAAAGTCTAAACATAATCGCCACTTCTCCCTCCTGGCACTTTCCATGTGGGAGATATAGCAGGATGTATATTGGTTTTGAGGACAACTCAATGGACAGTGTAGGGAGAAAAGTTCCTGGCTCCTTGAATGCCGTTCCTGGAGACACTGCGATCAATGTGGGAGATATGTCAAGATGTGTGTTGGTTTTGAGGACGGCTCTCTGGAGAGTCTTAGCAAAGAGGTCACAGGGATAATCAGAGCAATTCTCAGAGACACTGAGAACAAGATGGACAGTTCCCTCCTGGCACTTTCCATGTAGGAGATACCGCAAGACGTTTCTGTAGATTGGGCACAGCGCTCTGCAGGGTGTTAGCAGAGACTTTCCCGGGACAGTGAAACCCTATGTCAGAGACACTGAGAAGAAGCCCCAATGTTCCCTCCAGGCACTTTCAGTGTGGGTGCCTTCTCCACGTGGTTCCTGGTTTCCCTGCAGCGCTGAAGAGAATGTTAGCAAAGAGGTAACCGGCACAGCGAAAACAGTACTCAAAGACAGGGAGAGCAAGCTCTCTCTTGGCACTTTGGATGTGGGACATACAGCGAGATGTTTGCTGCTTTTGCGTTTGGCTGTTGGGAGATTTACAGCACAAAGTTATCTAGTTGATTTGAAGCAGTTCCGAGAAAGTCTAAACATAATCGCCACTTCTCCCTCCTGGCACTTTCCATGTGGGAGATATAGCAGGATGTATATTGGTTTTGAGGACAACTCAATGGACAGTGTAGGGAGAAAAGTTCCTGGCTCCTTGAATGCCGTTCCTGGAGACACTGCGATCAATGTGGGAGATATGTCAAGATGTGTGTTGGTTTTGAGGACGGCTCTCTGGAGAGTCTTAGCAAAGAGGTCACAGGGATAATCAGAGCAATTCTCAGAGACACTGAGAACAAGATGGACAGTTCCCTCCTGGCACTTTCCCTGTAGGAGATACCGCAAGACGTTTCTGTAGATTGGGCACAGCGCTCTGCAGGGTGTTAGCAGAGACTTTCCCGGGACAGTGAAACCCTATGTCAGAGACACTGAGAAGAAGCCCCAATGTTCCCTCCAGGCACTTTCAGTGTGGGTGCCTTCTCCACGTGGTTCCTGGTTTCCCTGCAGCGCTGAAGAGAATGTTAGCAAAGAGGTAACCGGCACAGCGAAAACAGTACTCAAAGACAGGGAGAGCAAGCTCTCTCTTGGCACTTTGGATGTGGGACATACAGCGAGATGTTTGCTGCTTTTGCGTTTGGCTGTTGGGAGATTTACAGCACAAAGATATCTAGTTGATTTGAAGCAGTTCCGAGAAAGTCTAAACATAATCGCCACTTCTCCCTCCTGGCACTTTCCATGTGGGAGATATAGCAGGATGTATATTGGTTTTGAGGACAACTCAATGGACAGTGTAGGGAGAAAAGTTCCTGGCTCCTTGAATGCCGTTCCTGGAGACACTGCGATCAATGTGGGAGATATGTCAAGATGTGTGTTTGTTTTGAGGACGGCTCTCTGGAGAGTCTTAGCAAAGAGGTCACAGGGATAATCAGAGCAATTCTCAGAGACACTGAGAACAAGATGGACAGTTCCCTCCTGGCACTTTCCCTGTAGGAGATACCGCAAGACGTTTCTGTAGATTGGGCACAGCGCTCTGCAGGGTGTTAGCAGAGACTTTCCCGGGACAGTGAAACCCTATGTCAGAGACACTGAGAAGAAGCCCCAATGTTCCCTCCAGGCACTTTCAGTGTGGGTGCCTTCTCCACGTGGTTCCTGGTTTCCCTGCAGCGCTGAAGAGAATGTTAGCAAAGAGGTAACCGGGACAGTGAAAACAGTACTCAAAGACAGGGAGAGCAAGCTCTCTCTTGGCACTTTGGATGTGGGACATACAGCGAGATGTTTGCTGCTTTTGCGTTTGGCTGTTGGGAGATTTACAGCACAAAGATATCTAGTTGATTTGAAGCAGTTCCGAGAAAGTCTAAACATAATCGCCACTTCTCCCTCCTGGCACTTTCCATGTGGGAGATATAGCAGGATGTATATTGGTTTTGAGGACAACTCAATGGACAGTGTAGGGAGAAAAGTTCCTGGCTCCTTGAATGCCGTTCCTGGAGACACTGCGATCAATGAGGGAGATATGTCAAGATGTGTGTTTGTTTTGAGGACGGCTCTCTGGAGAGTCTTAGCAAAGAGGTCACAGGGATAATCAGAGCAATTCTCAGAGACACTGAGAACAAGCTCGACAATTCCCTCCTGGCACTTTCCCTGTAGGAGATACCGCAAGACGTTTCTGTAGATTGGGCACAGCGCTCTGCAGGGTGTTAGCAGAGACTTTCCCGGGACAGTGAAACCCTATGTCAGAGACACTGAGAAGAAGCCCCAATGTTCCCTCCAGGCACTTTCAGTGTGGGTGCCTTCTCCACGTGGTTCCTGGTTTCCCTGCAGCGCTGAAGAGAATGTTAGCAAAGAGGTAACCGGCACAGCGAAAACAGTACTCAAAGACAGGGAGAGCAAGCTCTCTCTTGGCACTTTGGATGTGGGACATACAGCGAGATGTTTGCTGCTTTTGCGTTTGGCTGTTGGGAGATTTACAGCACAAAGATATCTAGTTGATTTGAAGCAGTTCCGAGAAAGTCTAAACATAATCGCCACTTCTCCCTCCTGGCACTTTCCATGTGGGAGATATAGCAGGATGTATATTGGTTTTGAGGACAACTCAATGGACAGTGTAGGGAGAAAAGTTCCTGGCTCCTTGAATGCCGTTCCTGGAGACACTGCGATCAATGAGGGAGATATGTCAAGATGTGTGTTGGTTTTGAGGACGGCTCTCTGGAGAGTCTTAGCAAAGAGGTCACAGGGATAATCAGAGCAATTCTCAGAGACACTGAGAACAAGATGGACAGTTCCCTCCTGGCACTTTCCCTGTAGGAGATACCGCAAGACGTTTCTGTAGATTGGGCACAGCGCTCTGCAGGGTGTTAGCAGAGACTTTCCCGGGACAGTGAAACCCTATGTCAGAGACACTGAGAAGAAGCCCCAATGTTCCCTCCAGGCACTTTCAGTGTGGGTGCCTTCTCCACGTGGTTCCTGGTTTCCCTGCAGCGCTGAAGAGAATGTTAGCAAAGAGGTAACCGGCACAGCGAAAACAGTACTCAAAGACAGGGAGAGCAAGCTCTCTCTTGGCACTTTGGATGTGGGACATACAGCGAGATGTTTGCTGCTTTTGCGTTTGGCTGTTGGGAGATTTACAGCACAAAGATATCTAGTTGATTTGAAGCAGTTCCGAGAAAGTCTAAACATAATCGCCACTTCTCCCTCCTGGCACTTTCCATGTGGGAGATATAGCAGGATGTATATTGGTTTTGAGGACAACTCAATGGACAGTGTAGGGAGAAAAGTTCCTGGCTCCTTGAATGCCGTTCCTGGAGACACTGCGATCAATGAGGGAGGTATGTCAAGATGTGTGTTTGTTTTGAGGACGGCTCTCTGGAGAGTCTTAGCAAAGAGGTCACAGGGATAATCAGAGCAATTCTCAGAGACACTGAGAACAAGCTCGACAATTCCCTCCTGGCACTTTCCCTGTAGGAGATACCGCAAGACGTTTCTGTAGATTGGGCACAGCGCTCTGCAGGGTGTTAGCAGAGACTTTCCCGGGACAGTGAAACCCTATGTCAGAGACACTGAGAAGAAGCCCCAATGTTCCCTCCAGGCACTTTCAGTGTGGGTGCCTTCTCCACGTGGTTCCTGGTTTCCCTGCAGCGCTGAAGAGAATGTTAGCAAAGAGGTAACCGGCACAGCGAAAACAGTACTCAAAGACAGGGAGAGCAAGCTCTCTCTTGGCACTTTGGATGTGGGACATACAGCGAGATGTTTGCTGCTTTTGCGTTTGGCTGTTGGGAGATTTACAGCACAAAGATATCTAGTTGATTTGAAGCAGTTCCGAGAAAGTCTAAACATAATCGCCACTTCTCCCTCCTGGCACTTTCCATGTGGGAGATATAGCAGGATGTATATTGGTTTTGAGGACAACTCAATGGACAGTGTAGGGAGAAAAGTTCCTGGCTCCTTGAATGCCGTTCCTGGAGACACTGCGATCAATGTGGGAGATATGTCAAGATGTGTGTTTGTTTTGAGGACGGCTCTCTGGAGAGTCTTAGCAAAGAGGTCACAGGCATAATCAGAGCAATTCTCAGAGACACTGAGAACAAGATGGACAGTTCCCTCCTGGCACTTTCCCTGTAGGAGATACCGCAAGACGTTTCTGTAGATTGGGCACAGCGCTCTGCAGGGTGTTAGCAGAGACTTTCCCGGGACAGTGAAACCCTATGTCAGAGACACTGAGAAGAAGCCCCAATGTTCCCTCCAGGCACTTTCAGTGTGGGTGCCTTCTCCACGTGGTTCCTGGTTTCCCTGCAGCGCTGAAGAGAATGTTAGCAAAGAGGTAACCGGCACAGCGAAAACAGTACTCAAAGACAGGGAGAGCAAGCTCTCTCTTGGCACTTTGGATGTGGGACATACAGCGAGATGTTTGCTGCTTTTGCGTTTGGCTGTTGGGAGATTTACAGCACAAAGATATCTAGTTGATTTGAAGCAGTTCCGAGAAAGTCTAAACATAATCGCCACTTCTCCCTCCTGGCACTTTCCATGTGGGAGATATAGCAGGATGTATATTGGTTTTGAGGACAACTCAATGGACAGTGTAGGGAGAAAAGTTCCTGGCTCCTTGAATGCCGTTCCTGGAGACACTGCGATCAATGTGGGAGATATGTCAAGATGTGTGTTGGTTTTGAGGACGGCTCTCTGGAGAGTCTTAGCAAAGAGGTCACAGGGATAATCAGAGCAATTCTCAGAGACACTGAGAACAAGATGGACAGTTCCCTCCTGGCACTTTCCCTGTAGGAGATACCGCAAGACGTTTCTGTAGATTGGGCACAGCGCTCTGCAGGGTGTTAGCAGAGACTTTCCCGGGACAGTGAAACCCTATGTCAGAGACACTGAGAAGAAGCCCCAATGTTCCCTCCAGGCACTTTCAGTGTGGGTGCCTTCTCCACGTGGTTCCTGGTTTCCCTGCAGCGCTGAAGAGAATGTTAGCAAAGAGGTAACCGGCACAGCGAAAACAGTACTCAAAGACAGGGAGAGCAAGCTCTCTCTTGGCACTTTGGATGTGGGACATACAGCGAGATGTTTGCTGCTTTTGCGTTTGGCTGTTGGGAGATTTACAGCACAAAGATATCTAGTTGATTTGAAGCAGTTCCGAGAAAGTCTAAACATAATCGCCACTTCTCCCTCCTGGCACTTTCCATGTGGGAGATATAGCAGGATGTATATTGGTTTTGAGGACAACTCAATGGACAGTGTAGGGAGAAAAGTTCCTGGCTCCTTGAATGCCGTTCCTGGAGACACTGCGATCAATGAGGGAGATATGTCAAGATGTGTGTTGGTTTTGAGGACGGCTCTCTGGAGAGTCTTAGCAAAGAGGTCACAGGGATAATCAGAGCAATTCTCAGAGACACTGAGAACAAGATGGACAGTTCCCTCCTGGCACTTTCCCTGTAGGAGATACCGCAAGACGTTTCTGTAGATTGGGCACAGCGCTCTGCAGGGTGTTAGCAGAGACTTTCCCGGGACAGTGAAACCCTATGTCAGAGACACTGAGAAGAAGCCCCAATGTTCCCTCCAGGCACTTTCAGTGTGGGTGCCTTCTCCACGTGGTTCCTGGTTTCACTGCAGCGCTGAAGAGAATGTTAGCAAAGAGGTAACCGGGACAGTGAAAACAGTACTCAAAGACAGGGAGAGCAAGCTCTCTCTTGGCACTTTGGATGTGGGACATACAGCGAGATGTTTGCTGCTTTTGCGTTTGGCTGTTGGGCGATTTACAGCACAAAGATATCTAGTTGATTTGAAGCAGTTCCGAGAAAGTCTAAACATAATCGCCACTTCTCCCTCCTGGCACTTTCCATGTGGGAGATATAGCAGGATGTATATTGGTTTTGAGGACAACTCAATGGACAGTGTAGGGAGAAAAGTTCCTGGCTCCTTGAATGCCGTTCCTGGAGACACTGCGATCAATGAGGGAGATATGTCAAGATGTGTGTTGGTTTTGAGGACGGCTCTCTGGAGAGTCTTAGCAAAGAGGTCACAGGGATAATCAGAGCAATTCTCAGAGACACTGAGAACAAGATGGACAGTTCCCTCCTGGCACTTTCCCTGTAGGAGATACCGCAAGACGTTTCTGTAGATTGGGCACAGCGCTCTGCAGGGTGTTAGCAGAGACTTTCCCGGGACAGTGAAACCCTATGTCAGAGACACTGAGAAGAAGCCCCAATGTTCCCTCCAGGCACTTTCAGTGTGGGTGCCTTCTCCACGTGGTTCCTGGTTTCCCTGCAGCGCTGAAGAGAATGTTAGCAAAGAGGTAACCGGCACAGCGAAAACAGTACTCAAAGACAGGGAGAGCAAGCTCTCTCTTGGCACTTTGGATGTGGGACATACAGCGAGATGTTTGCTGCTTTTGCGTTTGGCTGTTGGGAGATTTACAGCACAAAGATATCTAGTTGATTTGAAGCAGTTCCGAGAAAGTCTAAACATAATCGCCACTTCTCCCTCCTGGCACTTTCCATGTGGGAGATATAGCAGGATGTATATTGGTTTTGAGGACAACTCAATGGACAGTGTAGGGAGAAAAGTTCCTGGCTCCTTGAATGCCGTTCCTGGAGACACTGCGATCAATGTGGGAGATATGTCAAGATGTGTGTTTGTTTTGAGGACGGCTCTCTGGAGAGTCTTAGCAAAGAGGTCACAGGGATAATCAGAGCAATTCTCAGAGACACTGAGAACAAGATGGACAGTTCCCTCCTGGCACTTTCCCTGTAGGAGATACCGCAAGACGTTTCTGTAGATTGGGCACAGCGCTCTGCAGGGTGTTAGCAGAGACTTTCCCGGGACAGTGAAACCCTATGTCAGAGACACTGAGAAGAAGCCCCAATGTTCCCTCCAGGCACTTTCAGTGTGGGTGCCTTCTCCACGTGGTTCCTGGTTTCCCTGCAGCGCTGAAGAGAATGTTAGCAAAGAGGTAACCGGCACAGCGAAAACAGTACTCAAAGACAGGGAGAGCAAGCTCTCTCTTGGCACTTTGGATGTGGGACATACAGCGAGATGTTTGCTGCTTTTGCGTTTGGCTGTTGGGAGATTTACAGCACAAAGATATCTAGTTGATTTGAAGCAGTTCCGAGAAAGTCTAAACATAATCGCCACTTCTCCCTCCTGGCACTTTCCATGTGGGAGATATAGCAGGATGTATATTGGTTTTGAGGACAACTCAATGGACAGTGTAGGGAGAAAAGTTCCTGGCTCCTTGAATGCCGTTCCTGGAGACACTGCGATCAATGTGGGAGATATGTCAAGATGTGTGTTGGTTTTGAGGACGGCTCTCTGGAGAGTCTTAGCAAAGAGGTCACAGGGATAATCAGAGCAATTCTCAGAGACACTGAGAACAAGATGGACAGTTCCCTCCTGGCACTTTCCCTGTAGGAGATACCGCAAGACGTTTCTGTAGATTGGGCACAGCGCTCTGCAGGGTGTTAGCAGAGACTTTCCCGGGACAGTGAAACCCTATGTCAGAGACACTGAGAAGAAGCCCCAATGTTCCCTCCAGGCACTTTCAGTGTGGGTGCCTTCTCCACGTGGTTCCTGGTTTCCCTGCAGCGCTGAAGAGAATGTTAGCAAAGAGGTAACCGGCACAGCGAAAACAGTACTCAAAGACAGGGAGAGCAAGCTCTCTCTTGGCACTTTGGATGTGGGACATACAGCGAGATGTTTGCTGCTTTTGCGTTTGGCTGTTGGGAGATTTACAGCACAAAGTTATCTAGTTGATTTGAAGCAGTTCCGAGAAAGTCTAAACATAATCGCCACTTCTCCCTCCTGGCACTTTCCATGTGGGAGATATAGCAGGATGTATATTGGTTTTGAGGACAACTCAATGGACAGTGTAGGGAGAAAAGTTCCTGGCTCCTTGAATGCCGTTCCTGGAGACACTGCGATCAATGAGGGAGATATGTCAAGATGTGTGTTGGTTTTGAGGACGGCTCTCTGGAGAGTCTTAGCAAAGAGGTCACAGGGATAATCAGAGCAATTCTCAGAGACACTGAGAACAAGATGGACAGTTCCCTCCTGGCACTTTCCCTGTAGGAGATACCGCAAGACGTTTCTGTAGATTGGGCACAGCGCTCTGCAGGGTGTTAGCAGAGACTTTCCCGGGACAGTGAAACCCTATGTCAGAGACACTGAGAAGAAGCCCCAATGTTCCCTCCAGGCACTTTCAGTGTGGGTGCCTTCTCCACGTGGTTCCTGGTTTCCCTGCAGCGCTGAAGAGAATGTTAGCAAAGAGGTAACCGGCACAGCGAAAACAGTACTCAAAGACAGGGAGAGCAAGCTCTCTCTTGGCACTTTGGATGTGGGACATACAGCGAGATGTTTGCTGCTTTTGCGTTTGGCTGTTGGGAGATTTACAGCACAAAGATATCTAGTTGATTTGAAGCAGTTCCGAGAAAGTCTAAACATAATCGCCACTTCTCCCTCCTGGCACTTTCCATGTGGGAGATATAGCAGGATGTATATTGGTTTTGAGGACAACTCAATGGACAGTGTAGGGAGAAAAGTTCCTGGCTCCTTGAATGCCGTTCCTGGAGACACTGCGATCAATGAGGGAGATATGTCAAGATGTGTGTTGGTTTTGAGGACGGCTCTCTGGAGAGTCTTAGCAAAGAGGTCACAGGGATAATCAGAGCAATTCTCAGAGACACTGAGAACAAGATGGACAGTTCCCTCCTGGCACTTTCCCTGTAGGAGATACCGCAAGACGTTTCTGTAGATTGGGCACAGCGCTCTGCAGGGTGTTAGCAGAGACTTTCCCGGGACAGTGAAACCCTATGTCAGAGACACTGAGAAGAAGCCCCAATGTTCCCTCCAGGCACTTTCAGTGTGGGTGCCTTCTCCACGTGGTTCCTGGTTTCCCTGCAGCGCTGAAGAGAATGTTAGCAAAGAGGTAACCGGCACAGCGAAAACAGTACTCAAAGACAGGGAGAGCAAGCTCTCTCTTGGCACTTTGGATGTGGGACATACAGCGAGATGTTTGCTGCTTTTGCGTTTGGCTGTTGGGAGATTTACAGCACAAAGATATCTAGTTGATTTGAAGCAGTTCCGAGAAAGTCTAAACATAATCGCCACTTCTCCCTCCTGGCACTTTCCATGTGGGAGATATAGCAGGATGTATATTGGTTTTGAGGACAACTCAATGGACAGTGTAGGGAGAAAAGTTCCTGGCTCCTTGAATGCCGTTCCTGGAGACACTGCGATCAATGTGGGAGATATGTCAAGATGTGTGTTTGTTTTGAGGACGGCTCTCTGGAGAGTCTTAGCAAAGAGGTCACAGGGATAATCAGAGCAATTCTCAGAGACACTGAGAACAAGAATGGACAGTTCCCTCCTGGCACTTTCCCTGTAGGAGATACCGCAAGACGTTTCTGTAGATTGGGCACAGCGCTCTGCAGGGTGTTAGCAGAGACTTTCCCGGGACAGTGAAACCCTATGTCAGAGACACTGAGAAGAAGCCCCAATGTTTCCCTCCAGGCACTTTCAGTGTGGGTGCCTTCTCCACGTGGTTCCTGGTTTCCCTGCAGCGCTGAAGAGAATGTTAGCAAAGAGGTAACCGGCACAGCGAAAACAGTACTCAAAGACAGGGAGAGCAAGCTCTCTCTTGGCACTTTGGATGTGGGACATACAGCGAGATGTTTGCTGCTTTTGCGTTTGGCTGTTGGGAGATTTACAGCACAAAGATATCTAGTTGATTTGAAGCAGTTCCGAGAAAGTCTAAACATAATCGCCACTTCTCCCTCCTGGCACTTTCCATGTGGGAGATATAGCAGGATGTATATTGGTTTTGAGGACAACTCAATGGACAGTGTAGGGAGAAAAGTTCCTGGCTCCTTGAATGCCGTTCCTGGAGACACTGCGATCAATGTGGGAGATATGTCAAGATGTGTGTTGGTTTTGAGGACGGCTCTCTGGAGAGTCTTAGCAAAGAGGTCACAGGGATAATCAGAGCAATTCTCAGAGACACTGAGAACAAGATGGACAGTTCCCTCCTGGCACTTTCCCTGTAGGAGATACCGCAAGACGTTTCTGTAGATTGGGCACAGCGCTCTGCAGGGTGTTAGCAGAGACTTTCCCGGGACAGTGAAACCCTATGTCAGAGACACTGAGAAGAAGCCCCAATGTTCCCTCCAGGCACTTTCAGTGTGGGTGCCTTCTCCACGTGGTTCCTGGTTTCCCTGCAGCGCTGAAGAGAATGTTAGCAAAGAGGTAACCGGCACAGCGAAAACCAGTACTCAAAGACAGGGAGAGCAAGCTCTCCTCTTGGCACTTTGGATGTGGGACATACAGCGAGATGTTTGCTGCTTTTGCGTTTGGCTGTTGGGAGATTTACAGCACAAAGTTATCTAGTTGATTTGAAGCAGTTCCGAGAAAGTCTAAACATAATCGCCACTTCTCCCTCCTGGCACTTTCCATGTGGGAGATATAGCAGGATGTATATTGGTTTTGAGGACAACTCAATGGACAGTGTAGGGAGAAAAGTTCCTGGCTCCTTGAATGCCGTTCCTGGAGACACTGCGATCAATGAGGGAGATATGTCAAGATGTGTGTTTGTTTTGAGGACGGCTCTCTGGAGAGTCTTAGCAAAGAGGTCACAGGGATAATCAGAGCAATTCTCAGAGACACTGAGAACAAGATGGACAGTTCCCTCCTGGCACTTTCCCTGTAGGAGATACCGCAAGACGTTTCTGTAGATTGGGCACAGCGCTCTGCAGGGTGTTAGCAGAGACTTTCCCGGGACAGTGAAACCCTATGTCAGAGACACTGAGAAGAAGCCCCAATGTTCCCTCCAGGCACTTTCAGTGTGGGTGCCTTCTCCACGTGGTTCCTGGTTTCCCTGCAGCGCTGAAGAGAATGTTAGCAAAGAGGTAACCGGCACAGGCGAAAACAGTACTCAAAGACAGGGAGAGCAAGCTCTCTCTTGGCACTTTGGATGTGGGACATACAGCGAGATGTTTGCTGCTTTTGCGTTTGGCTGTTGGGAGATTTACAGCACAAAGATATCTAGTTGATTTGAAGCAGTTCCGAGAAAGTCTAAAACATAATCGCCACTTCTCCCTCCTGGCACTTTCCATGTGGGAGATATAGCAGGATGTATATTGGTTTTGAGGACAACTCAATGGACAGTGTAGGGAGAAAAGTTCCTGGCTCCTTGAATGCCGTTCCTGGAGACACTGCGATCAATGTGGGAGATATGTCAAGATGTGTGTTTGTTTTGAGGACGGCTCTCTGGAGAGTCTTAGCAAAGAGGTCACAGGGATAATCAGAGCAATTCTCAGAGACACTGAGAACAAGATGGACAGTTCCCTCCTGGCACTTTCCCTGTAGGAGATACCGCAAAGACGTTTCTGTAGATTGGGCACAGCGCTCTGCAGGGTGTTAGCAGAGACTTTCCCGGGACAGTGAAACCCTATGTCAGAGACACTGAGAAGAAGCCCCAATGTTCCCTCCAGGCACTTTCAGTGTGGGTGCCTTCTCCACGTGGTTCCTGGTTTCCCTGCAGCGCTGAAAGAGAATGTTAGCAAAGAGGTAACCGGCACAGCGAAAACAGTACTCAAAGACAGGGAGAGCAAGCTCTCTCTTGGCACTTTGGATGTGGGACATACAGCGAGATGTTTGCTGCTTTTTGCGTTTGGCTGTTGGGAGATTTACAGCACAAAGATATCTAGTTGATTTGAAGCAGTTCCGAGAAAGTCTAAACATAATCGCCACTTCTCCCTCCTGGCACTTTCCATGTGGGAGATATAGCAGGATGTATATTGGTTTTGAGGACAACTCAATGGACAGTGTAGGGAGAAAAGTTCCTGGCTCCTTGAATGCCGTTCCTGGAGACACTGCGATCAATGTGGGAGATATGTCAAGATGTGTGTTGGTTTTGAGGACGGCTCTCTGGAGAGTCTTAGCAAAGAGGTCACAGGGATAATCAGGAGCAATTCTCAGAGACACTGAGAACAAGATGGACAGTTCCCTCCTGGCACTTTCCCTGTAGGAGATACCGCAAGACGTTTCTGTAGATTGGGCACAGCGCTCTGCAGGGTGTTAGCAGAGACTTTCCCGGGACAGTGAAACCCTATGTCAGAGACACTGAGAAGAAGCCCCAATGTTCCCTCCAGGCACTTTCAGTGTGGGTGCCTTCTCCACGTGGTTCCTGGTTTCCCTGCAGCGCTGAAGAGAATGTTAGCAAAGAGGTAACCGGCACAGCGAAAACAGTACTCAAAGACAGGGAGAGCAAGCTCTCTCTTGGCACTTTGGATGTGGGACATACAGCGAGATGTTTGCTGCTTTTGCGTTTGGCTGTTGGAGATTTTACAGCACAAAGATATCTAGTTGATTTGAAGCAGTTCCGAGAAAGTCTAAACATAATCGCCACTTCTCCCTCCTGGCACTTTCCATGTGGGAGATATAGCAGGATGTATATTGGTTTTGAGGACAACTCAATGGACAGTGTAGGGAGAAAAGTTCCTGGCTCCTTGAATGCCGTTCCTGGAGACACTGCGATCAATGAGGGAGATATGTCAAGATGTGTGTTGGTTTTGAGGACGGCTCTCTGGAGAGTCTTAGCAAAGAGGTCACAGGGATAATCAGAGCAATTCTCAGAGACACTGAGAACAAGATGGACAGTTCCCTCCTGGCACTTTCCCTGTAGGAGATACCGCAAGACGTTTCTGTAGATTGGGCACAGCGCTCTGCAGGGTGTTAGCAGAGACTTTCCCGGGACAGTGAAACCCTATGTCAGAGACACTGAGAAGAAGCCCCAATGTTCCCTCCAGGCACTTTCAGTGTGGGTGCCTTCTCCACGTGGTTCCTGGTTTCCCTGCAGCGCTGAAGAGAATGTTAGCAAAGAGGTAACCGGCACAGCGAAACACAGTACTCAAAGACAGGGAGAGCAAGCTCTCTCTTGGCACTTTGGATGTGGGACATACAGCGAGATGTTTGCTGCTTTTGCGTTTGGCTGTTGGGCGATTTACAGCACAAAGATATCTAGTTGATTTGAAGCAGTTCCGAGAAAGTCTAAACATAATCGCCACTTCTCCCTCCTGGCACTTTCCATGTGGGAGATATAGCAGGATGTATATTGGTTTTGAGGACAACTCAATGGACAGTGTAGGGAGAAAAGTTCCTGGCTCCTTGAATGCCGTTCCTGGAGACACTGCGATCAATGAGGGAGATATGTCAAGATGTGTGTTGGTTTTGAGGACGGCTCTCTGGAGAGTCTTAGCAAAGAGGTCACAGGGATAATCAGAGCAATTCTCAGAGACACTGAGAACAAGATGGACAGTTCCCTCCTGGCACTTTCCCTGTAGGAGATACCGCAAGACGTTTCTGTAGATTGGGCACAGCGCTCTGCAGGGTGTTAGCAGAGACTTTCCCGGGACAGTGAAACCCTATGTCAGAGACACTGAGAAGAAGCCCCAATGTTCCCTCCAGGCACTTTCAGTGTGGGTGCCTTCTCCACGTGGTTCCTGGTTTCCCTGCAGCGCTGAAGAGAATGTTAGCAAAGAGGTAACCGGCACAGCGAAAACAGTACTCAAAGACAGGGAGAGCAAGCTCTCTCTTGGCACTTTGGATGTGGGACATACAGCGAGATGTTTGCTGCTTTTGCGTTTGGCTGTTGGGAGATTTACAGCACAAAGATATCTAGTTGATTTGAAGCAGTTTCCGAGAAAGTCTAAACATAATCGCCACTTCTCCCTCCTGGCACTTTCCATGTGGGAGATATAGCAGGATGTATATTGGTTTTGAGGACAACTCAATGGACAGTGTAGGGAGAAAAGTTCCTGGCTCCTTGAATGCCGTTCCTGGAGACACTGCGATCAATGAGGGAGATATGTCAAGATGTGTGTTTGTTTTGAGGACGGCTCTCTGGAGAGTCTTAGCAAAGAGGTCACAGGGATAATCAGAGCAATTCTCAGAGACACTGAGAACAAGATGGACAGTTCCCTCCTGGCACTTTCCCTGTAGGAGATACCGCAAGACGTTTCTGTAGATTGGGCACAGCGCTCTGCAGGGTGTTAGCAGAGACTTTCCCGGGACAGTGAAACCCTATGTCAGAGACACTGAGAAGAAGCCCCAATGTTCCCTCCAGGCACTTTCAGTGTGGGTGCCTTCTCCACGTGGTTCCTGGTTTCCCTGCAGCGCTGAAGAGAATGTTAGCAAAGAGGTAACCGGCACAGCGAAAACAGTACTCAAAGACAGGGAGAGCAAGCTCTCTCTTGGCACTTTGGATGTGGGACATACAGCGAGATGTTTGCTGCTTTTGCGTTTGGCTGTTGGGAGATTTACAGCACAAAGATATCTAGTTGATTTGAAGCAGTTCCGAGAAAGTCTAAACATAATCGCCACTTCTCCCTCCTGGCACTTTCCATGTGGGAGATATAGCAGGATGTATATTGGTTTTGAGGACAACTCAATGGACAGTGTAGGGAGAAAAGTTCCTGGCTCCTTGAATGCCGTTCCTGGAGACACTGCGATCAATGTGGGAGATATGTCAAGATGTGTGTTTGTTTTGAGGGACGGCTCTCTGGAGAGTCTTAGCAAAGAGGTCACAGGGATAATCAGAGCAATTCTCAGAGACACTGAGAACAAGATGGACAGTTCCCTCCTGGCACTTTCCCTGTAGGAGATACCGCAAGACGTTTCTGTAGATTGGGCACAGCGCTCTGCAGGGTGTTAGCAGAGACTTCCCGGGACAGTGAAACCCTATGTCAGAGACACTGAGAAGAAGCCCCAATGTTCCCTCCAGGCACTTTCAGTGTGGGTGCCTTCTCCACGTGGTTCCTGGTTTCCCTGCAGCGCTGAAGAGAATGTTAGCAAAGAGGTAACCGGCACAGCGAAAACAGTACTCAAAGACAGGGAGAGCAAGCTCTCTCTTGGCACTTCAACAGCGAAAACAGTACTCAAAGACAGGTGAGAGCAAGCTCTCTCTTGGCACTTTGATGTGGGACATACAGCGAGATGTTTGGCTGCTTTTGCGTTTGGCTGTTGGGAGATTTACAAGCACAAAGATATCTAGTTGATTTGAAGCAGTTCCGAGAAAGTCTAAACATAATCGCCACTTCTCCCTCCTGGCACTTTCATGTGGGAGATATAGCAGGATGTATATTGGGTTTTGAGGACAACTCAAATGGACAGTGTAGGGAGAAAAGTTCCTTGGCTCCTTGAATGCCGTTCCTGGAGACACTGCGATCAATGTGGGAGATATGTCAAGATGTGTGTTTGGTTTTTGAGGACGGCTCTCTGGAGAGTCCTTAGCAAAGAGGTCAACAGGGATAATCAGAGCAATTCTCAGAGGACACTGAGAACAAGCTCGACAATTCCCTCCTGGCACTTTTCCCTGTAGGAGATACCGCAAGACGTTTCTGTAGATTGGGCACAGCGCTCTGCAGGCGTGTTAGCAGAGACTTTCCCGGGACAGTGAAACCCTATGTCAGAGACACTGAGAAGAAGCCCCAATGTTCCCTCCAGGCACTTTCAGTGTGGGTGCCTTCTCCACGTGGTTCCTGGTTTCCCCTGCAGCGCTGAAGAGAATGTTAGCAAAGAGGTAACCGGCACAGCGAAAACACGTACTCAAAGACAGGGAGAGCAAGCTCTCTCTTGGCACTTTGGATGTGGGACATACAGCGAGATGTTTGCTGCTTTTGCGTTTGGCTGTTGGGAGATTTACAGCACAAAGATATCTAGTTGATTTGAAGCAGTTTCCGAGAAAGTCTAAACATAATCGCCACTTCTCCCTCTCTTGGCACTTTCCATGTGGGAGATATAGCAGGATGTATATTGGTTTTGAGGACAACTCAATGGACAGTGTAGGGAGAAAAGTTCCTGGCTCCTTGAATGCCGTTCCTGGAGACACTGCGATCAATGTGGGAGTATATGTCAAGATGTGTGTTGGTTTTGAGGACGGCTCTCTGGAGAGTCTTAGCAAAGAGGTCACAGGATAATCAGAGCAATTCTCAGAGACACTGAGAACAAGATGGACAGTTCCCTCCTGGCACTTTCCCTGTAGGAGATACCGCAAGACGTTTCTGTAGATTGGGCACAGCGCTCTGCAGGGTGTTAGCAGAGACTTTCCCGGGACAGTGAAACCCTATGTCAGAGACACTGAGAAGAAGCCCCAATGTTCCCTCCAGGCACTTTCAGTGTGGGTGCCTTCTCCACGTGGTTCCTGGTGTTCCCTGCAGCGCTGAAGAGAATGTTAGCAAAGAGGTAACCGGCACAGCGAAAACAGTACTCAAAGACAGGGAGAGCAAGCTCTCTCTGGCACTTTGGATGTGGGACATACAGCGAGATGTTTGCTGCTTTTGCGTTTGGCTGTTGGGAGATTTACAGCACAAAGATATCTAGTTGATTTGAAGCAGTTTCCGAGAAAGTCTAAACATAATCGCCACTTCTCCCTCCTGGCACTTTCCATGTGGGAGATATAGCAGGATGTATATTGGTTTTGAGGACAACTCAATGGACAGTGTAGGAGAAAAGTTCCTGGCTCCTTGAATGCCGTTCCTGGAGACACTGCGATCAATGTGGGAGATATGTCAAGATGTGTGTTGGTTTTGACGGGACGCTCTCTGGAGAGTCTTAGCAAAGAGGTCACAGGGGATAATCAGAGCAATTCTCAGAGACACTGAGAACAAGCTCGACAATTCCCTCTGGCACTTTCCCTGCTAGGAGATTACCAGCAAGACGTTTCTGCTAGATTGGGCACAGCGCTCTGCAGGGTGTTAGCAGAGACTTTCCCGGGACAGTGAAACCCTATGTCAGAGACACTGAGAAGAAGCCCCAATGTTCCCTCCAGGCACTTTCAGTGTTGGGTGCCTTCTCCACGTGGGTTCCTGTTTCCCCTGCAGCGCTGAAGAGAATGTTAGCAAAGAGGTAACCGGCACAGCGAAAACAGTACTCAAAGACAGGGAGAGCAAGCTCTCTCTTGGCACTTTGGATGTGGGACATACAGCGAGATGTTTGCTGCTTTTTGCGTTTGGCTGTTGGGAGATTTACAGCACAAAGATATCTAGTTGATTTGAAGCAGTTCCGAGAAAGTCTAAACATAATCGCCACTTCTCCCCTCCTGGCACTTTCCATGTGGGAGATATAGCAGGATGTATATTGGTTTGAGGACAACTCAATGGACAGTGTAGGGAGACAAAGTTCACTGGCTCCTTGAATGCCGTTCCTGGAGACACTGCGATCAATGTGGAGATATGTCAAGATGTGTGTTGGTTTTGAGGACGGCTCTCTGGAGAGTCTTAGCAAAGAGGTCACAGGGATAATCAGAGCAATTCTCAGAGACACTGAGAACAAGATGGGACAGTTCCCTCCTGGCACTTTCCCTGTAGGAGATACCGCAAGACGTTTCTGTAGATTGGGCACAGCGCTCTGCAGGGTGTTAGCAGAGACTTTCCGGGACAGTGAAAACCCTATGTCAGAGACACTGAGAAGAAGCCCCAATGTTCCCTCCAGGCACTTTCAGTGTGGGTGCCTTCTCCACGTGGTTCCTGGTTTCCCTGCAGCGCTGAAGAGAATGTTAGCAAAGAGGCTAACCGGCACAGCGAAAACAGTACTCAAAGAGAGGGAGAGCAAGCTCTCTCTTGGCACTTTGGATGTGTGGACATACAGCGAGATGTTTGCTGCTTTTGCGTTTGGCTGTGGGAGATTTACAGCACAAAGTTATCTAGTTGATTTGAAGCAGTTCCGAGAAAGTCTAAACATAATCGCCACTTCTCCCCTCCTGGCACTTTCCATGTGGGAGATATAGCAGGATGTATATTGGTTTTGAGGACAACTCAATGGACAGTGTAGGGAGAAAAAGTTCCTGGCTCCTTGAATGCCGTTCCTGGAGACACTGCGATCAATGAGGGAGATATGTCAAGATGTGTGTTGGTTTTGAGGACGGCTCTCTGGAGAGTCTTAGCAAAGAGGTCACAGGGATAATCAGAGCAATTCTCAGAGACACTGAGAACAAGATGGACAGTTCCCTCCTGGCACTTTCCCTGTAGGAGATACCGCAAGACGTCTTCTGTAGATTGGGCACAGCGCTCTGCAGGGTGTTAGCAGAGACTTTCCCGGGACAGTGAAACCCTATGTCAGAGACACTGAGAAGAAGCCCCAATGTTCCCTCCAGGCACTTTCAGTGTGGGTGCCTTCTCCACGTGGTTCCTGGTTTCCCTGCAGCGCTGAAGAGAATGTTAGCAAAGAGGTAACCGGCACAGCGAAAACAGTACTCAAAGACAGGGAGAGCAAGCTCTCTCTTGGCACTTTGGATGTGGGACATACAGCGAGATGTTTGCTGCTTTTGCGTTTGGCTGTTGGGAGATTTACAGCACAAAGATATCTAGTTGATTTGAAGCAGTTCCGAGAAAGTCTAAACATAATCGCCACTTCTCCCTCCTGGCACTTTCCATGTGGGAGATATAGCAGGATGTATATTGGTTTTGAGGACAACTCAATGGACAGTGTAGGGAGAAAAGTTCCTGGCTCCTTGAATGCCCGTTCCTGGAGACACTGCGATCAATGAGGGAGATATGTCAAGATGTGTGTTGGTTTTGAGGACGGCTCTCTGGAGAGTCTTAGCAAAGAGGTCACAGGGATAATCAGAGCAATTCTCAGAGACACTGAGAACAAGATGGACAGTTCCCTCCTGGCACTTTCCCTGTAGGAGATACCGCAAGACGTTTCTGTAGATTGGGCACAGCGCTCTGCAGGGTGTTAGCAGAGACTTTCCCGGGACAGTGAAACCCTATGTCAGAGACACTGAGAAGAAGCCCCAATGTTCCCTCCAGGCACTTTCAGTGTGGGTGCCTTCTCCACGTGGTTCCTGGTTTCCCTGCAGCGCTGAAGAGAATGTTAGCAAAGAGGTAACCGGGACAGTGAAAAACAGTACTCAAAGAGAGGGAGAGCAAGCTCTCTCTTGGCACTTTGGATGTGGGACATACAGCGAGATGTTTTGCTGCTTTTGCGTTTGGCTGTTGGGAGATTTACAGCACAAAGATATCTAGTTGATTTGAAGCAGTTCCGAGAAAGTCTAAACATAATCGCCACTTCTCCCTCCTGGCACTTTCCATGTGGGAGATATAGCAGGATGTATATTGGTTTTGAGGACAACTCAATGGACAGTGTAGGGAGAAAAGTTCCTGGCTCCTTGAATGCCGTTCCTGGAGACACTGCGATCAATGAGGGAGATATGTCAAGATGTGTGTTGGTTTGAGGACGGCTCTCTGGAGAGTCTTAGCAAAGAGGTCACAGGGATAATCAGAGCAATTCTCAGAGACACTGAGAACAAGATGGACAGTTCCCTCCTGGCACTTTCCCTGTAGGAGATACCGCAAGACGTTTCTGTAGATTGGGCACAGCGCTCTGCAGGGTGTTAGCAGAGACTTTCCCGGGACAGTGAAACCCTATGTCAGAGACACTGAGAAGAAGCCCCAATGTTCCCTCCAGGCACTTTCAGTGTGGGTGCCTTCTCCACGTGGTTCCTGGTTTCCCTGCAGCGCTGAAGAGAATGTTAGCAAAGAGGTAACCGGCACAGCGAAAACAGTACTCAAAGACAGGGAGAGCAAGCTCTCTCTTGGCACTTTGGATGTGGGACATACAGCGAGATGTTTGCTGCTTTTGCGTTTGGCTGTTGGGAGATTTACAGCACAAAGATATCTAGTTGATTTGAAGCAGTTCCGAGAAAGTCTAAACATAATCGCCACTTCTCCCTCCTGGCACTTTCCATGTGGGAGATATAGCAGGATGTATATTGGTTTTGAGGACAACTCAATGGACAGTGTAGGGAGAAAAGTTCCTGGCTCCTTGAATGCCGTTCCTGGAGACACTGCGATCAATGAGGGAGATATGTCAAGATGTGTGTTGGTTTTGAGGACGGCTCTCTGGAGAGTCTTAGCAAAGAGGTCACAGGGATAATCAGAGCAATTCTCAGAGACACTGAGAACAAGATGGACAGTTTCCCTCCTGGCACTTTCCCTGTAGGAGATACCGCAAGACGTTTCTGTAGATTGGGCACAGCGCTCTGCAGGGTGTTAGCAGAGACTTTCCCGGGACAGTGAAAGCCCTATGTCAGAGACACTGAGAAGAAGCCCCAATGTTCCCTCCAGGCACTTTCAGTGTGGGTGCCTTCTCCACGTGGTTCCTGGTTTCCCTGCAGCGCTGAAGAGAATGTTAGCAAAGAGGTAACCGGCACAGCGAAAACAGTACTCAAAGAGAGGGAGAGCAAGCTCTCTCTTGGCACTTTGGATGTGGGACATACAGCGAGATGTTTGCTGCTTTTTGCGTTTGGCTGTTGGGAGATTTACAGCACAAAGATATCTAGTTGATTTGAAGCAGTTCCGAGAAAGTCTAAACATAATCGCCACTTCTCCCTCCTGGCACTTTCCATGTGGGAGATATAGCAGGATGTATATGGTTTTGAGGACAACTCAATGGACAGTGTAGGGAGAAAAGTTCCTGGCTCCTTGAATGCCGTTCCTGGAGACACTGCGATCAATGTGGGAGATATGTCAAGATGTGTGTTGGTTTTGAGGACGGCTCTCTGGAGAGTCTTAGCAAAGAGAGGTCACAGGGATAATCAGAGCAATTCTCAGAGACACTGAGAACAAGATGGACAGTTCCCTCCTGGCACTTTCCCTGTAGGAGATACCGCAAGACGTTTCTGTAGATTGGGCACAGCGCTCTGCAGGGTGTTAGCAGAGACTTTCCCGGGGACAGTGAGAACCCTATGTCAGAGACACTGAGAAGAAGCCCCAATGTTCCCTCCAGGCACTTTCAGTGTGGGTGCCTTCTCCACGTGGTTCCTGGTTTCCCTGCAGCGCTGAAGAGAATGTTAGCAAAGAGGTAACCGGCACAGCGAAAACAGTACTCAAAGACAGGGAGAGCAAGCTCTCTCTTGGCACTTTGGATGTGGGACATACAGCGAGATGTTTGCTGCTTTTGCGTTTGGCTGTTGGGAGATTTACAGCACAAAGATATCTAGTTGATTTGAAGCAGTTCCGAGAAAGTCTAAACATAATCGCCACTTCTCCCTCCTGGCACTTTCCATGTGGGAGATATAGCAGGATGTATATTGGTTTTGAGGACAACTCAATGGACAGTGTAGGGAGAAAAGTTCCTGGCTCCTTGAATGCCGTTCCTGGAGACACTGCGATCAATGAGGGAGATATGTCAAGATGTGTGTTGGTTTTGAGGACGGCTCTCTGGAGAGTCTTAGCAAAGAGGTCACAGGGATAATCAGAGCAATTCTCAGAGACACTCGAGAACAAAGATGGACAGTTCCCTCCTGGCACTTTCCCTGTAGGAGATACCGCAAGACGTTTCTGTAGATTGGGCACAGCGCTCTGCAGGGTGTTAGCAGAGACTTTCCCGGGACAGTGAAACCCTATGTCAGAGACACTGAGAAGAAGCTCCCCAATGTTCCCCTCCAGGCACTTTCAGTGTGGGTGCCTTCTCCACGTGGTTCCTGGTTTCCCTGCAGCGCTGAAGAGAATGTTAGCAAAGAGGTAACCGGCACAGCGAAAACAGTACTCAAAGACAGGGAGAGCAAGCTCTCTCTTGGCACTTTGGATGTGGGACATACAGCGAGATGTTTGCTGCTTTTGCGTTTGGCTGTTTGGAGATTTACAGCACAAAGATATCTAGTTGATTTGAAGCAGTTCCGAGAAAGTCTAAACATAATCGCCACTTCTCCCTCCTGGCACTTTCCATGTGGGAGATATAGCAGGATGTATATTGGTTTTGAGGACAACTCAATGGACAGTGTAGGGAGAAAAGTTCCTGGCTCCTTGAATGCCGTTCCTGGAGACACTGCGATCAATGTGGGAGATATGTCAAGATGTGTGTTGGTTTTGAGGACGGCTCTCTGGAGAGTCTTAGCAAAGAGGTCACAGGGATAATCAGAGCAATTCTCAGAGACACTGAGAACAAGATGGACAGTTCCCTCCTGGCACTTTCCCTGTAGGAGATACCGCAAGACGTTTCTGTAGATTGGGCACAGCGCTCTGCAGGGTGTTAGCAGAGACTTTCCCGGGACAGTGAAACCCTATGTCAGAGACAGCTGAGAAGAAGCCCCAATGTTCCCTCCAGGCACTTTCAGTGTGGGTGCCTTCTCCACGTGGTTCCTGGTTTCCCCTGCAGCGCTGAAGAGAATGTTAGCAAAGAGGTAACCGGCACAGCGAAAACAGTACTCAAAGAGAGGGAGAGCAAGCTCTCTCTTGGCACTTTGGATGTGGGACATACAGCGAGATGTTTGCTGCTTTTGCGTTTGGCTGTTGGGAAGATTTACAGCACAAAGATATCTAGTTGATTTGAAGCAGTTCCGAGAAAGTCTAAACATAATCGCCACTTCTCCCTCCTGGCACTTTCCATGTGGGAGATATAAGCAGGATTGTATATTGGTTTTGAGGACAACTCAATGGACAGTGTAGGGAGAAAAGTTCCTGGCTCCTTGAATGCCGTTCCTGGAGACACTGCGATCAATGTGGGAGATATGTCAAGATGTGTGTTGGTTTTTGAGGACGGCTCTCTGGAGAGTCTTAGCAAAGCAGGTCACAGGGATAATCAGAGCAATTCTCAGAGACACTGAGAACAAGCTCGACAATTCCCTCCTGGCACTTTTCCCTGTAGGAGATACCTGCAAGACGTTTTCTGTAGATTGGGCACAGCGCTCTGCAGGGTGTTAGCAGAGACTTTCCCGGGACAGTGAAACCCTATGTCAGAGACACTGAGAAGAAGCCCCAATGTTCCCTCCAGGCACTTTCAGTGTGGGTGCCTTCTCCACGTGGTTCCTGGTTTCCCTGCAGCGCTGAAGAGAATGTTAGCAAAGAGGTAACCCGGCACAGCGAAAAAGCAGTACTCAAAGAGAGGGAGAGCAAGCTCTCTCTTGGCACTTTGGATGTGGGACATACAGCGAGATGTTTGCTGCTTTTGCGTTTGGCTGTTGGGAGATTTACAGCACAAAGATATCTAGTTGATTTGAAGCAGTTCCGAGAAAGTCTAAACATAATCGCCACTTCTCCCTCCTGGCACTTTCCATGTGGGAGATTATAGCAGGATGTATATTGTTTTGAGGACAACTCGAGATGGACAGTTGTAGGGAGAAAAGTTCCTGGCTCCTTGAATGCCGTTCCTGGAGACACTGCGATCAATGAGGGAGATATGTCAAGATGTGTGTTGGTGTTTTGAGGACGGCTCTCTGGAGAGTCTTAGCAAAGAGGTCACAGGATAATCAGAGCAATTCTCAGAGACAACTGAGAACAAAGCTCGACAATTCCCCTCCTGCACTTTCCCTGTAGGAGATACCCGCAAGACGTTTCTGTAGATTGGGCACAGCGCTCTGCAGGGTGTTAGCAGAGACTTTCCCGGGACAGTGAAACCCTATGTCAGAGACACTGAGAAGAAGCCCCAATGTTCCCTCCAGGCACTTTCAGTGTGGGTGCCTTCTCCACGTGGTTCCTGGTTTCCCTGCAGCGCTGAAGAGAATGTTAGCAAAGAGGTAACCGGCACCAGCGAAAACAGTACTCAAAGAGAGGGAGAGCAAGCTCTCTCTTGGCACTTTGGATGTGGGACATACAGCGAGATGTTTGCTGCTTTTTGCGTTTGGCTGTTGGGAGATTTACAGCACAAAGATATCTAGTGATTTGAAGCAGTTCCGAGAAAGTCTAAACATAATCGCCACTTCTCCTCCCTCCTGGCACTTTCCATGTGGGAGATATAGCAGGATGTATATTGGTTTTGAGGACAACTCAATGGACAGTGTAGGGAGAAAAGTTCCTGGCTCCTTGAATGCCGTTCCTGGAGACACTGCGATCAATGAGGGAGATATGTCAAGATGTGTGTTGGTTTTGAGGACGGCTCTCTGGAGAGTCTTAGCAAAGAGGTCACAGGGATAATCAGAGCAATTTCTCAGAGACACTGAGAACAAGCTCGACAATTCCCTCCTGGCACTTTCCCTGTAG